>NC_054701.1:18673919-18753919 GCF_016097555.1 Gigantopelta aegis | reverse complement strand
ATATTTTGGTTGTCACAAGAAAGTTGATCTAGTTGATCTCAGTGCTTTAAAAAAACTTCAAAACATAGTATTCAAAGAAACAAAACAGTCAAGCTTGAGTATTTGCTATTCTGTTTGTCGAGATGTTAACTATTTTATCTGAGAGTTCTGCATTTTCGTTATAAAAAAATCACGTGAATATGAATTTCCTTTGCCATCATGGTTAAAAAAATATTCCTATTAATATTCCACAAGAGTTGGGCGAGTATGGAGGGATATTACACAAGATAAATTTTTTTGGTACAGTGGGGAGCTTGAAGGTGATGCTAATTAAAAGTCATAAAGTTTTGCGAACGTACTCTACTGACACAAGACACCATATACAGTCTGCCGACTAACATTACCATAGTTTTCATTGGCCCTCACAGGCAAGGTAATTTCAAATCATGAATTTAAACGCTGGCACAATCAGTTGATACACTAGTAGGCTAATTAATTTGGTCACCTCAACAGAAACGATGTAATGGCAGAACCAATCTAATTAAAATTACCTCACTAGTTAATTACTACTAGATTGGACAATATCTTTAATATGTAATTTCAGTCATAAAAAAAGGATCGGTTAGTCATAAACTGGTTGAAATTTACAGATCCTTGGCATCTGGCGAGGTTTTTTAAAATCCTTTTGACGACAGAAGCTTAAATTTTGTTGTTTTTAATATTTTTTTGTTTTGGAAATAAACTAATATACTGATAGAAAAAAATAAGGGAACACACGCACACACACACACATATATATATATATACATATATATACATTCTCCAACCAGTACACCACAACTGGTCAATGGTCATGGCATGTTCTAACTTCTATCCTGTCTGTGGGATGGTGCATATATAAAGATTCCTTGCTGCCAATGTAGCCGATTTCCTCCGATGACCATTAGCCAGAATTACCAAATGTTTGACATCAAATATCTGATGATTAATTAATGTGCTCTAGTTGTGTCTTTAAACAAAACAAACTTTAACTTTATGTATACATTTAGAAATATATATAAATGTATCCTTAGCACAGTAATGTCTGTATAAGATAAAGATGTAGAGATTGAATGTGCGTAGTGTGGGACTGTATGCCCGTAACTCCCCGACACCATGGATGTGGGTTTTAGTTACAGTCACTATTTGCTATCAGTGTTTATGTGATCTGGTATTCCTTTCCAGCAGTGTGCACTGTAGTGAATCGGAATGTTTGACAAATCTCAAAACTTCAAATGATCACAAACATAAGCACTTAATCATCAGCAGATAGGATTTTAAAATATTTGCTTGCTCAATTGAAATAGTAACCGTGTCACGTTTAGTGGTAACAAATTTATTTCCAAGTGTAATCAACCTACAAATTTGTCTAGCACTCCCACAACTCATCAGAAATGAGAAATGACAAACAGTGTAAAAAGGATCAAGTACCTTTAAAGCTCATTATTTACTATACACTCTGATCAATGCCTTTATTAGACATGGTATAACAAAGGTTGTGGTTTGTGCTGTACTGTCTGTGAGAAAGTGCATATAAAAAGATTCCAAGCTGCTAACGGAAAAATGTAGCAAGTTTCCAGCGATGACTACATGTCAGAATTACCACATATTTGACATCCAACAGCTGATGATTAATTAATCAATGTGCTTTAGTGGTGTCATTAAACAAAGCAAACTTTACCTTTAGACATACACCAAGTTCTTGTTTTATTCGATGCCATACAGCATATGACATGACACTTTAATGGGGGAGGGCCACAGGAATTTGCTCCCAAAATGTTTAAGGTTCCCTATTTCCACATGAGCACTACATGTACATAGCGTAAAATAACAAAACAGAGGAACCAATCATGTGTATATAGTAGTGAGCAGTTAACTCTCTTAATCAATACAAAACGTCTGAAGAATGCAGTATATCAAAATGATATGTCCTAAAATGTATTTGCTCATGCTATCTCCTGCACCTGTATTGATATGACCATGATCATACTGTTCCATCGGCAGTTGACATACTTGTAATCACACCATTAGAACATTTGCTTTTAATCATATCTTTATTTAATAAAATCCACACATCAAAGAAAGGAGCACAAAAATCTGAAATACATTACAGTGTCTGTATATTTTATTACAGACACTTAAAAGCTCATAACATTAATAAGGATAACTTATTTTATAGACAATTCTTCTTCGCAGTCTTTATAAATATTCAAATTAAAGCTGTTACATGGTCACAATTATGGAACAACGGGATTTGAATGTACACTCATCTGAAACCAAATTAACCCATTTCAAACCCTGTTAGTCCATAAATACTACTACTTAAGAACAAACTGAATAATTTCACAGTCACGATTACTCGGATTAGATACAAAACATTCAGAGCATTTTATCTATTTTTTAAAATCTAATATAAAGCACATGGCCGTAACTAGAGTTAGGTAGGGGCAGCTGTCTCCTTTTTAAAAAAACGAAAATAAATAAACGTTTTGGAAGTTATTATAGCATAAGAAATGTGTTTACAGATGAAAACAATAACTCACCGACTAGTTAACTCTGAAAACATAGTGAACAAATTGCCCCCACCCACCTTCTAATGTACATAATAAATATTATTGTGTCTGCATCAAATTGTAAACAGTGTAAATTTGCCCCAATTCATCTACAAAATAAGATCTTTTCTACATAAAATATATTAAACTACAATGAAATAAGCAAAATCATAACCAACATTCTGTGCCATCAACTGTATTACGTTTCATCAAAGTCTGAGTAATGCTGAAATGCACCGAGCCATATAGAAATATACTGAATGACAAAAGAAATGCAAATATTTATAATTAAATTTCGGTTAGTCATTACAACATAACGTCATCCCATTGGTAGCAACGGGGATTTGTTCATTTCTCGAATTACGTCATCAGGGAACGTAATATCTGATGACGTCAGTTTATACAGGCAAGTTGTCTTATTGAGCGTTATTGTTTATGGACCAAAAATAATTCAAAATAAAGTATGATGTTTTAGTTTTATTATTAGCAAGTATGATTCAAATTTAATGATAATTATTGTCTGTTATTTCTTTTACGTTCATCTGGATATGAACAAAAAAACACATCCGCAAACTTATGTGAGATTCACACAGTTTGCAGATTTTTGTTTCTTCATACCCCGATGAACGTAAAAAAAATAACAGACAATCCTTATTAATATAAATATATTTTTTTTTTAAGATAACATTAATTTGGTAAATACACAAAAATTAATGAGATTCAAACAAAATAATTTTGAATAAATTAAAGAAAACTAAATTAGTATTGGCATTTCATTTGTTGATCAGTGTATTTTATTGAAGACTGTGTCAAACAAACCAGGGTAATCTCCACACAGGGCCAAGGGACGATCCAGAAATGATCACTAGGGGGAGACAGGCATCATAATTATCATTTTGTGCCCAGTAGGTCTGCTGGGAAGTTTTCTCTGTGGATAAATGGTTTAAATTAAATTTATTTGTTGGGTGGTGGGTATACAAAGAAATACCCCCACACTCATGCCATCAATTCTAGAACTGCCCTAAAATGAATACATTTCACATAAATAACAGCAAAATACAGACTTGCACATATTACTGGTTTGAGAACATAAATATCAACATAAATATATAACATACAATGCCCCATGCTTATGAAACTTAAATCTAGACTCAAGGCAATCATAATCTCCTTTATAGCAGACCTAACAGGGATGTAATAAATTAAACATTTACAAAATGTCAATGCTTAATCTATCATCTCCCTGTCAGTAACATTTTGTAAATATCATAATCTCGCCTATACAAAAAGCATAGTCTAAGTTTGGAGACTTTGTTAACGTATTGTGTCTGATGTTTAAGTTTTATAGGCATGGACTCTATATATACTGTTGTCTGCTCACAGCAATATAAACAATATAACTTTTTACCACTTCACACTTTCTATGTAATGCTGCATACTGTCTATGTAATGCAGTACTTTTTCTGTATAATGCAGTACATTTTCTGTGTAATACAGAATACTTTTCTATGTAACATAGTACAATTTTCTATGTAACATAGTACACTTTCCACACAAGATGGTGCACTTTGAAACAAAGTTTGTTGTCATGACTACTGGGTTTGGCACTTCCTGCTACTGTAATGGAGAAAACGGTGTCGGGATCAGAATCTTTGACTCCATGTGTCGAATCAGAGGCACTGAAAAACAACAGGTGATAAACATTCATTACAAACTGTGTTGAATCAGAACAGGTGATAAACATTCATTACACACTGTGTTGAATCAGAACAGGTCATAAACAGTCATTACAAACTGTGTTGAATCAGAACAAGTGATAAACAGTCATTACAAAACGTGTTGAATCAGAACATTCATTACAAACTGTGTTGAATCAGAACAGGTGATAAACATTCATTACAAACTGTGTTGAATCAGAACAGGTGATAAACATTCATTACAAAATGTCAAATTCAAAAAAGGTCATAAACATTCATTACAAACAGAAAGGAAGGAATGCATGTTTAACAAAACGTCAGTACATTTGTACGCTTATTTTAAGACATCTTACTTGAAATTTAATCAGATGTAAGCACTAAAGTAAATTACAATGAAAAGAAAAAGTTAGTTAGTTTTGTTTAACACCACCATTAGAGTACACTGATTTATCAAGAATCGGCTATTGGATCTCAAACATTTGGTAGTTCTCACATATAGTCTTAGAGAGGAAAGCCACTACATGTTTTCATTAGTAGCAAGGGATCTTTTATATGCACCATCTCCAAGACAGTATAGCACAGGTCAGGTCAAGTCATAGGTTTTAACGTGCACATTCAGAACAAGCTGTTGTAGCATATGCCTGTCTTGAGCGAAGGTGTAGACTTCCTCCAGATCCTCCATCCAGGACAGGAAAGAAAGTATAGCACATACCTTGACCTTTGATATTAGCACATACTATGACCGTTGATATACATTTGGTACACTAGCTAGCCCAATGTGTCCACCGACAGGGATCAACCTTAAAACTAAACTGTGATGAGTGAAAGTTAAACCTACCAGTGTACGCCACACACTCGTCCCAGCCTGGTCTCTGCCACGCAGCCTCCCTCGTTTCCTTTCGTGTCTGCAGATCTTTATAACCTACAGTCAGAACATACAATAAAACTTAATGAACACGTGACTATGCAGATCTTTATAACCTACAGTCAGAACATACAATAAAACTTAATGAACACGTGACTATGCAGATCTTTATAACCTACAGTCGGAACATAAAATAAAACTTAATGTACAAGTAACTATGCAGATCTTTATAACCTACAATCAGAACATAAAATAAAACTTAATCTACACATAGCTATACAGATATTTATAACCTACAATCAGAACATAAAATTAAACTTAATGTACATGTAACTATGCAGATATTTATAACCTACAATCAGAACATACAATAAGACTCTTAACACACACATCTGTAAATCTTTATATTCTACAGCAGAAACATACCATTAATATCACTTTTGGGCTGAATGCAGCTTTCTGAAAAACAAATCTGCGAAGCCTGACCCTCCCAAATGCTATAAAATGTAGTTTTAAAACCTCACCTGTCCTCACAATACCCACAAAATGCCAGAATATTGCATTTTAGGACATCTAATTACATCCCCTATCCAAGTTTCAAATCAACTAACCCCCCCCCCCCCATCTCCAAAAAAACAACAACTATAAATTACTCTCCTTGAATTAGTCTCAGGGGAGTGATGGGGAGTTTGAGTGTTAACTCCCCTTAAATGGCAAGGTCTGTTTTAACATCACTCATTATGCAAGCACAACCTTTAGTAGTCTTTAGATCTTTTCAATCTACCAACAGAAAAACAGTATTAGTCCAGGCAATGGCCAAATATATGATCAACCCATCACAAATTTCAAAAAGTAATGACTCATTGCTCAGTGTAGTCAGAACGGTTTCTGCCAGAAAGAAATGACTGGGTATAGTGCTATGGAACTGAATATTTACAATGTGTGTGCTTAATGCAATATGCCTCCCCAAAAAAGAAAATAGGTTAGGTCTAGGGTTACGATTAAGAAAATCAAACACTAATAATAAAAGTAATTAATTTTGTCAAAAGGTTAACTTAAAAAAATAAAATCTTAAAAAAAAAATTTGGGTATGGTGCCATAAACATTTTATTCTCTGGCACAAAACCTGGTTAGGAATAATGTATTAAAAATGTAGGAAAATATAATTAGTGGAACTGGTAGTAATTTGGTTTTACAGTTTTAAAAAAAGTACTTCCCAGGGCATGTTTTGCCTAAAGGGTTAATTCAATTGACCTTTGCATAATTTGAGGATGCTGATTTAACTGAGATGCATTCATAATATAAATAGTTATTCCTATGTTTTTATGTCTAAGAATTGATATACATGTATGTTATCTTTTAAGTGTCTTAGTTATATGTAAAATAAATTCAATATGTCTGTCAATATAATCAACAAACTAATGAAATTCTACAAAATATTATTTCAGCTTCTAGCTGTCTAGGTGACATTATAAGTTGTAGAAGCATCACGAGGGGTATATGGCTTTTTATGTACCCTCTGTGTGTTCTTTTACCCCGAGCCGAAGGCGAGGGGGTAAAAGAGCACACAGAGGGTACATAAAAAGCCATATACCCCGAGAGATGCTTCTACAACGAATTTATCTTGCCGACATGTTAAACCATATAGCCAAATAATCAAAATAATGCCAGACAATAATTGTTAACAATTTATTAACGGAGCCGTTCCACGCGGACGCGAACGAAACCACTTGCCAGTGACGAAAAATAGTTCCATCGATAAACGAGTTTTTAACTTCAAATGTTTGTAATACGAAATTGTCTGAAACAGATATTAATAAAAATAGAATAAAAAAAAAACTTTTTTTTATCAGAAATGTAGTAAAAAAAAAAAAAAAAAAAAAAAAAAAAAAAAAAAACTGTTGCTAATCGCACATTAATACAATAACACCACAACCGTAATTAGGTGGCCGAGTTCAACATTGCAGCTTTTAAAAGTATTGAAATATTGTATTTTATAGTAAAAATAAAATTAATTATGTATACTTGATTGATTATCAATGTTATTTATAATCTAATTATTGCTTTAGCATTAACTGGGGCGGCTGGAAACTGTTGGAAATTACAGACGGGGTATAAGAGAATTTGGCTCCGCCCACAGGGGTATAAGGGATTTGTCCAACGGCAAACAACCAATGAGATCAAAGAATTTTACATGAAGGCGAGATAATGTTATTTATAAATGCATAAATCTGTGTTTCCTTGGATGAAGATAACTTTTACCCTGGTTCTATGAAATATTACATAGAAATCCAAAATGACCACCATTAACGTACTGAAATAGGAAATGCAATATCTTGGCTTCTAACTGGGATACATTCACAACATTAGTGGTGATTCCTATGTGTTCTACATGCCGAGCTTGATATAGCATGGGTCTGCAATGTTTAAAGCAGTCACATTTTCATAAAATTAGCATAAACGCAGAAATGACCAATACATTGAAAACACAGGGTTAATTTATTTTTTTACTTACAATTTGGTAAGAATAAATTAAAATAATAATTAAAAATAAAGTTAATCATTTGAACTTTGGTTGGAGGAAATTCCTGATAAATGTCAGGGTCACATTAAGTTATAATAAACATTTGAGGGAACTTTTGACAATAACCAATGTTTTGTTGCTTGGTAAAATAAGGTTTACTAAATAAAGTACCGTATAAGATGCAGAATAACATTCCAATTTCCAATGCAACAAACATTGGAAATTAAGAAATTTCTTTTAAGCACTGTTTAAGTATTAATTAATTACAATACCAGAAGAAATATTACACATTTTACTATTGTTTATTTTTGATATATTTGTTGACAATTCAGCATTACGATTTATTTATATACTGACCCACACTGAAACGTAACAGAACTAGTTTATATATTTGTTTCCTTGTAATACATGATCCACATTGTTATTTTGTGAGTCAGTTGTTATCCCAAACCTGAAAGAATAGTTGTATTCACAGATTTCAAAACCAGCTTATACATCTATTACAATTAAAAGCACTGAATGTTTTTGTTTTCTACTTCTAGACGTCGCAGTATTTATGAAAATATGGGTGTTTTCATTCATTATGGGTCAATATGTTAATGGCAAATGTCATCGCATTGCATATGTATTTAAAAACAAATGAGTTGCAGCATTTTCATTATCAGTCGACCAAAGCGAGAGCCACATTTAAAAGCATAACATACAAACCTGATTAGTATTAAAATATATCTGGGTAGGATTTTTTCAATGTTATAATAATTATGTTGCTGTGGGTAGTATAAAAATGTCTAACTATTTTGAGAATTTGTTCTGAAATGTGTGGGAACCAGACAATACTAAATGATACAATGTGGGTCTCAATTCTTTGTTGTTCCTTTTTTTATATTTAATTTTTTTTTTAAAGTTTGTTTTGTGTAACAACACTACTAGAGCATATTGATTTATTAATCGGCTATTGGATGTTAAACATTTGGTAATTTTGACATTTATTTTTTTAGAGATGAAACCCGCAACATTTTTTTATTAGTAACAAGGGATCTTTTATATGCACCATTCCACAGACAGGATAGCACATACCACATCTTCGTGGTATACTGGCTAGAAAGAGAAATGGCCCAATGGGCCCACCCAAACCGACCTTGCATCAAAAACGTGCTTTACCACTGGGCTATGTCCCACCCCTTTTATATTTTATGTAACGGCACACACAGTACACACTGGATACAATATCCAATCACAGCAGGCAGGAGGTAGAAAGAAAGAAATGTTTTAATTAACTACGCACTCAACACATTTTATTTACGGTTATATGGCGTCAGACATATGGTTAAGGACCACACAGATTTTGAGAGGAAACCCACTGTCACCACTACATGGGCTACTCTTCTGATTAGCAGCAAGGGATCTTTTATTTGCGCTTCACACAGGCAGGATAGCACAAACCATGGCCTTTGTTGAACCAGTTATGGATCACTGGTCGTTGCAAGTGGTTTACACCTACCCACTGAGCCTTGCGGAGCACTCACTCAGGGTTTGGAGTCGGTATCTGGATTAAAAATCCCATGCCTCGACTGGGATCCGAACCCAGTACCTACCAGCCTGTAGACCGATGGCCTACCATGACGCCACCAAGGCCGGTGCAGGAGGTAGAGTATACGACATATGTTTTGCTAACACTGCATATTAAAACTGTTTCCTACATACCCGATGGTGAGAACACCATGTGTTATTTATGATTACACATATTTGTTAACACATATACCTACATGTGTTAACAATTTCAAGACATATGACTGGCTGCTCCTAGGTGATGACCAGGTCACCAATGCCATACGTCCAATAAATTAAAAAAACAGTACAATGGAAATCGATTAGACTGTGACATATAGTTAACCTGACAATCGTGTGTCTGTTATGTGTAAATCAGCTACTAGTGCAACGGCTGTAAATAACTTTTAGTCAAAAAAGATGTTAATGTTAAAAAAAAAATAAAACCTGGTTGAATACAGAAACATAAATTAAAATGTTAGTGTTTCCTAACTTATTTTAACTAGCATATTTTCAACGATGAATTTAAAATTGTTCCACTAATTATATTGTTCTACATTTTTTATGTTATTTTATACAGAGTTGAATACAGTTGAAATTAAAACTTTTGCGATTTGTGATGGGTTTTCACTATATTGCCTGGACTATAGTAACATCACTCTTTATTTATGACATTTTGTAAACACCAATTAACATTTTAATATTTACATGTATGTTATCTATTGATCTTTATAATCTACCAATACCCACCCCTCAAAAATCCCCAACAGCAAACAAACAATAAAACAACAGTCTACCGAAAATGCCACCAGTGGCAAATTAATATTTATCCTTAAAATAATTAAAATTAACCATTTAGTTGAATAAATGATCTGCGACAGTACACTAGTAGTAGTAATCAGAAAGTTAACTTTATTCACATGAGTATATGTATTTGAGCCTGTCACCACAGCATTATACATCACAACACGACACCCAATAGATGATGTGTATTTTTGTGCTGGGGTGTCATTAAACATTCATTCATTCATTCATTTACACCACAACAGACAAGAAACATGCATAAATAGTTTTCAAAATCCATGTTGTCCAGACTACCATACATACATATGTATGCATAAAGCTAATATGAAAGAAACATGGTGACAGGTAGATGTTGTTTAATGAAATGATGAAAGTGAAACAAGCCAAATTAAACAAAGTTAGTATTCAGTAAAGTAGTATTTACATGCAGGTGATATTATTCATGATTAGTATATCCATCATTTACTTGTTCATGCCTGAGTTAGTGTGAGGTAAATTATATTACGTAGTTTTAATGTAATAGTACATCATTAGCATCTCTAAGGTCTAATACTGAACAATTTCTAGTCATATTACTTTGAAGTGTAAACTGTAAAATTAAACATGTATATTAAACATTCACACTGTTTGACTAAATAATCTAAAAAAAATAAGTTAAATTATAAAGCCACGTAAAATTATGTGAATATTAATTTTGTCAAAAATTTGAAAATCTGATAAACAAAATAGTGGCAACTAAACTTTTTAACTTGTAAAGGTCATGCCAAAATTCTTATTTGTTAAAGATTTAAAAATTCTGAAAAACCAAACTGCAACAGTACAATAAAATGTTTCAAGTTATAACGGCCAATACAAACTTTAGATTTTATCAAATATTTAATCATTTGTACATATGAAATTGTGCGTCGTACCTACCCCACAAATGGTGAACGCAGTTGAGATGGCCTAATTGTGAAAAGAAACCACCAATGGGGCAAAACATCTGGCTTCTGAAGTGGATACCTCTTGACCTTAGAGAAAGTACCACACAACACTGATCAAACTTATCAATGTCACTCAACATTCAGGTGAGTTTGTCGACAATTCAACTTGTGTGTACAGGTCGTCAGATGATATTAGAGAATTTTGGGGCCATTCAGGATTATCAACATCTTCACGACCATATAAACTGTACTGTTTTTGGGGTACCCTCTTCCCTCCTCACATCATTGTTCAAATATGAATTTTTTTTTGCTTCTTATAAATGCAAACATTGATGTTACACCACCCCACCCAACCCCAGCATATGGCTTGTATGATAATGAAAATGTTAATAAATGTGAACCGTCCCTTAGTGAATCAGAGGAAAAATGTTAGTGTAAAAAAGACAACATGGGGAATATAGAATTAAAACAAATAGTTGTGCTTAACAGAAGCAATAAACAGGTTAGTCAAAATTTAAGTAAAAAGTTTCATTCCTAAAACTCACATTAATTAAAGAACAATTCAAAAACAAACATTACAAACAGAATTAGAAAAGACCTAAAGTGAGAATGACAAAAATGTCATTCATTCTATTTTGTGCTAAATCTGTTCGCTAGTCTGAAGTGCACCCTTTGTTGAAGAGAAACGATGGTTTTAAACAATAATTAATATTAAAGATATCTTTAATAAATGAATGGATTAAAAAATTTTTAAAGAATCCTTTTCCCAATACAACTGATTTCTTAAATAATAAAAACATATGTGGTAAAATTATGGTTTCTAACCAAATAACCTGCTTCAATGGATGGACCCAATCAAGAGATTTAGGTAAGACAAGTACAACTTAAGCCATGCCTATCCTGTAGTACATATTATTACATGTGCACGTGTAGGTGGACACTGCACACATTACAAACTACTAGGTGTAACAACAACTCTGTACTATGCAATTCGATGCAGCATGCTTCATAAACTACAACACAACCCACATGCAATCTGCAAATCAAACAACTGTTAGTGTCGTCCTCTACAAACTAAAGAAATAAAGCTGATTAGTAGGTATGATATATTTACAAGTCTGATTTCATCTATTCATGCTACTACATTGGAAACAGAACAATAGCATTTAATGGACTGGTGCACCATACTTTGTACCCTGACACCGTCCATGCAAAGTATCTGCAACCACAATGCTAATGCATCTTGTAGTAATCATAAAACAAATATATATATATATATATTTTTTTTTGTTGGAAACATCTAACTATATTGTATTAGATGTATAACGTCTGACTTTGAATATAATTTTAAAATTATTTGACAATCAAACTTGTAAATACATTGAAGACTGATATAACAACCACTAATCAAACCACATGCGTATCTGTACACATACTGAGAGTACCAGTGCAAGGTAGACAATTAGTAATCTTTCTCAAACAAGTAAATAGACTGACTTTTAACCTGTATGTTTGTGACCAGCATGTGACAGATGATCTACAACATCAGATAAGAAACCCGTTATTGCCACACATTACATTTTGACAAAAATGGAAACAACTCTTATAGTTTTCTTTTGGATGGTGCTAAAAATTTAACAAGCACATTTTTATATTTTTCCTTACAAGTACAGCTTATTATAAATTGCATTAAATAGGTTGTTGCACTGGTGCTCTGGTACTGTAAGTTAAAACACTGAAATAGACAATACAAAACAGCAATCCAGAAAACAGCAGCAACTTTGACCTCTGACCTCCAACAGCCACTCCAGTCCGAGTCCAGTGGTGGCAACTTACCCCATATGTGATGTGCCACATTGACCTGCCCCATCTGTGAGAAAAAACCTGCCACTGGCTCATTGTTTGTTTGACGCTGCTGAATTCCACGAGCCCTGAATTAATGAGGTCAAATTAATTGACATCTGCATATTCATAGAAAGTGAAGTACGGTATCCGTATATTCATAAAAACAAAACATATTTGTATATTCATAGAAACAAACATATTTGTATATTCATAGAAACAAACATATTTCAATATTCATAGAATCAAATATATTTGAATAGAATTGGTAAAAATTTATTCAGTACAAAAGCCTCTACAGGTATGAAGGGAATCTGGACTAATAAGTAATATTTACAAATGTTTTAAATTTAAAAAAAAACCAAACAAATCTTACAAAAGGAACGGAATATTTTTTCAATGATATCTCATCCATTTTAAGCAATCAGACCTTGCTTTTTAAGGTGTGCAGGTGCGATCGCATTCATACAGCGCATGTAATTTCAATCTGACGAGTGTGAAAAACAGCACGTTACACTCAACAAACGGCGCACGTAAAATAGATGGGTATATTTATTTCCACTCTTTACAAAAATCAACAGTTTTCTAAGCTCATTTAGCTAATTGGAAGGTCCTTTTATTAAAATAAAAATTAAAAACAAGGCAGTGGCTTCCATGCAGTCATTAAACTGGTATTTCTCTTTGTTGAACAAATCGGGAAACACTGGTTTCATAGACAGTTTTGTAGACATACCAGTCAAAATCCAATTCGGAGCTACTCTGCCGATTTTATTTATTTTGCAGTGATTTTTCACTCACCTTAGCATATTGAGGTGTGCGATTTTCCACTCGCCTATAATTTTCAAAAACCAAAGACTGAGCAATGGTTATCTGATGTCTCACTTGGTTGAAAGAATGAGTGAGAGGAAACCTGAGGCTTGTTCTGAAGGGATGGTATATCAAAGGCTGTAGTTTGTGCTATCCTGTCTGTGAGATGTACATATAAAAGATCCCTTGCTACCAATGGAAAAAGGTAGCGGGTTTCCTCTCTAAGACTATATGTCAAAATTAGCAAATGTTTGACATCCAATAGCCGATGGTTAATAAATCAATGTGCTCTAGTGGTGTTGTTAAACAAAACAAACATATAGACTACTCTTAAATATTAAGCAGCAGGTGAAACACTCACTTGCTGTGACTTTCAAACCTAGCATAAAAGCTATCCTTGAAAAGAATTGATGGTTTAAAAGGTCATGTTTATGATAAACAGAGTGAGGGGTGGGGTGGAGGGGCAGCTGAAAGACTCACCGGTCATTTGAACAATCATACTGAATATAAGACACCCAATAAAAGGATTCAGTTTGAGTTAAATTCAGTTAGATAGCTTTAACCAATCACCAACTGACCTTGCCCATGCCCTTGAGTTATGTCCATGTGAGTGGTGGTGTGGCTGAAAGCTCATCTGGTTAACAACGATATCAAATGTCAAAACTATTCATTAAAAGCAATTAGAGTTATAGAGTTAAACAAATGACCTCATCCTTCACCTGCAGTTCCATTTATGGGACTGGCCTCAGGGTGAACTCTATCATTTGAAGAAGAAACTCAAACCAGATTTTAACCAAATGATGACCCAGTCTAATAGTAGGTTACCAGGACGGAAACATCATTTTACTGACATATAAACAAAAATGTACATTCTAACAAAATTATTTTTATACAAAAACCTTTCAGTGTCAAACTTAAATTAAAAAAACAAACAAATATTTCTTACCAATTATTACCCCACTCAATCATAGTTCCTGGCTGAAATAAAAACCCAGAATACATTCTGCATTACAATCATCAATGTTTAATGAAAAAACAAATACGTTAAAATGTTAGTTTTTATTGACTTCCAAAACTGCAGGACATTAACTCCTGTAGGCCAAGTTCCTTTCTATATTTACTTGTCCTATCTGAAATCCATCTGTCCCACACAAATGTTTCTGTTGAAAGAATCAAGCAATATTAAAGACGATTTTCAGGTCACGTCAGATCAGACAAGTTGTTATAACAGTTGACATATCAGACATATTTCACAGAGAAAAATACCATATATTATCTAGAGAAAAATATTAGAAATATTAAATACAGAAAAGATATGTGACATACTAGATAAAGAAACGTATAAAAAAACAAAACATTGCAGAAATATTTAACATATTACCTTTAACAAGTAGCTTCTGAGTTCATATATGTTGGTAGGTGGTCTCGGGGTTGGTTCTGGCCAGAAACTAAATGGTAATAATATCTGATTCCGTCTGTATCTCAACATCTTGTTACGACTTCGTCGAAATTGTATAAAATCCTACAAAAAATATTAAGATTAAAAATAAATAAATATTATTTAAATAAACAAACCATCAATAATATTGCACACTAACCTAATCTCAAGGGAAACAAACAGAGTTAAAAAAAGAGTACAGCTGTAAGTTATTAGCAACAACAGTTTGTTTTGCTTAACGACACCACTAAAGCACAATGATTTATTAATCATCGGCTATTGGCAGTCAAACATTTGGTAATTTTGACATATAGTCTTAAGAGGAAACCCGCTACATTTTTTCCCCATTAGTAGCACGAGATCTTTTGTATGCACCACCCCACAGATAGGATTACTAGCAACAAAAACACAGGCCAAACACAATATATAAGGATTCTTCCCATGGGGGCTACGTCCAACTAGCTCTTTCAGGTTCCAACCAGCATACTGCTGTAAATGTTAAAGGAAAGGAATGTTTACTTAGTGACACCTCTGCTAATTTTAAACTACCGATAAATAAATTTTGCCCAAATGAAATAATTTCTGCCCAAGATTAAATAATTTTTGCCCAATATACAACAAAATGAATCAGTGTAATACTGTTTCATCTCAGTCTCTAGTAATCTCCACACAGACTGGGACAGTCTCTTTACCTGATCCATTCTGTAAATTTCTGTAGCTCGGTTAAGCATTGGATAGCCTCCCTTGAACTCCCAGATATGAACTGAAATTAATATTTATACCGATTTACTTTAATTATGCTTATAAAAATTAACTTCAAAGTTGGATAAAATAATTTATTATAAGTTTAACAAAAATTAGAAACAATATTCTGCTATAAATCTTCATAAATAAACGATAGTTTAGGACAAAAATTAAACAGTTTTAAAAGGCAACAAAGGGTTCACACATTTTGGAGAAGAAAAAAAATCATATTACTACAAACAAAATGTCTTCAATTAATATTTGTTTTTGAAGTTACCATTTTTCTTATCATAGTAATGATATAATGTATTTTTTAAAAGTGCTTTTGAATAGTAAATATGATGATACAGAGTTATTAGAACTTGTCAATCAACATCGATGACTTACTGGCCTCATCCTGTTCACCAATCTCAACTGTAAAACTGCCAATAAGCTCCGCCCCCGTGTCTTTCACTTTTAGCAGCTCCTGAAACTGTCCACTGAAAACAAACAGGTGTGAGAACCATGACCTTCAAAAAATAATTATCTAAAGAATATTTATTCCTTTTTCCAAGCAAGTGTGCAGTGTGGGGGCTGTGCAGATTTTGAGGGTTGAAACCCCCCCCCCCCCCCCCCCCCCCCCCCCCCCCCCCATATATTTTCCGGGGTAAACAACTTGATTTGCATGAAAACTTTGCTTGCCACAGTACGTAACCACCCAACCCCGCACAAGTTCATGCACTGCATACATCTGTTTCCTGATCACACTTTATAGTTACTGCCCTTTATCAACTGAGATTTTTTATAAATTGTGAAAACAAAAACAGGTTCTGAATTAAAACAAAATACTTTGAATACATGAATAATTAATGCTGACTTAAAATAACAGTCTACCCATCAAATAACACATTCTGGATAAGAAATTAGTTCTTAAGAGTTCATAGCAGGAAAATGCTTCCAAACTATGAAATAAAATCTAAACTGAAAACTTATGTAATTTACTAATGAAATGAAACTGTAAGGTGAGACCTATGTTAATGTAATACTTACAACTGGGTGAGATAATCTTCCATATATTCTGGCTTCACAGCATGAACTGAAAACAAGCAATGATATAAACATGATATTAAAACTCACACATGATTTCAAAGATATACTGCATTTGTGAACATTATCTTATAAACACATTAATGCATTTTGTACATGTTCCCAATTCATAAATATTCAATTCATCAAGTATGTCTTTTCCATAAATATCATGTACAGTGGACTGTCTAAACCGCATTCACTTGGGACCAATGAAACATGCTAGTTTAGACAGAGTGCAGGTGTAGACAGATTTTGTCCAGAGTTACGGTTCTTGTCATTTAGCTTGTGATAAGACAATACCAACGTAAGTGAAACGTCATATTCACTGTAAGACATTTGTGAAAGCAAGGCTAAGTATAAACCTGAAAGATATTTGCGTTTCTAAGAAACCATTGAAAATCAATATAAACAAAATACGACGGAGCGTCAGTGAGAAGGAGGCTGGGAGACGTCTTCTGATCTTGAATTTCAAAGCTAAATCTTTCCGTTTGCATAGAGGATTTGATCAAAATTACTCAATTAATTTCACTTTCTGTTCTAAGGAGTTTGATACTTTGCCGGGTTTTTTGGTCACTGTCATTGCAAATTCAGTAAGATAATGCAAAACGGAAGCGCCATTCATATTTATACAGGTACTAGCTTAGACAAGACACCTAATCAGTATGATACAATGCAGTTAGGTATGAACGTATATTATTGATCTTGCTACCTACACCCGTTACAACAGGTGTGGTTCATTGTTTATTAAGCCTTCAAAGGGGTGCAATTTTTTCATAACACTTTGGTGTGCTAAATACTGGGGACCTGCCATCATTGTTTAAAAAGTGACCGCTGGCAGACAGTAGAGGTAAGATCACATGCCGGTGTAGACAGAGCTAATTACTACATAAACCGTTCTTTTGTTCTTACATTTGCATCCAAAATCTGGAATAGACAGCATCCAGTTTAGGCAGAGTTTTATTCATAATAAATTTACGGTAGCTGGACAGGATTTTAAAAATCTGCCGGTTTACACAGATGCCGGTTTGGACAGAGTACACTATGTTTGTAAATATTCACCTCTCACTGAATTTCATAAATGTTATGTAGTTGCAAATATTCTAATCGTAAACTTACTACATGTACATTTCATAAATGTGATATTTTTGTGAATGTGAATATTAAACCCATCAAGTAACCAATTCATAAATGATGCATTTTTTTTTTTTTTTTTTTTTTTTTTTTTAAATGCACATATCTCTGAGAAGTACTTAACAGTTATGAAGACAAACTCTAGTTTTTTTTGTTACGGGTATTCTCCCATTTCAGTATAAACTCAATTCACGCTGTTGTAACTTTATCCAGATGTGTTACAGGAATGTAGCTTAACCAAACTTAGTGTCCATTTTCATGGGTTGAAACTAGTGTCTGCCACTTTAACTGCTCCCCTAACTTTGCTGTGGGGAGACATTTAAGATTAATAGACTCCATCATATGTGGTCATGTGGGATAGAAATGTACACCTGAGGTGGTGGAAATTTCGACCTGGGATGAGGCTTGCAGAGTTCCAGGGTCGAAATGTCCACAACCGAGGGTGTACCTTTTCTATCCCACATGACTGCATATGATGGAGTCTTTTTCTCACATCCATTTGATAAATAAACCATTATTTTACACGAACAAACAAAGATGGCTGAAAAAGTAACTTATTTATTTCACCGTTTTATCATAAATAAACTATATTATAATATTTGCCGCGTCTGTTCATGTGTTAAACATAATTTAACACTATAAATTAACAAGATAGTTTTTATAATGAAGGTTTTAATAACAAAATATCAATCTAAAACTAACCAACTCGCATTGATATGACGTCATATATTATCAACACTGTAATACTCTCCATGTTAAATTCATTAACGTCATAGCCCACCCAAAACAGATTTATTCCATATGGGCTGACGTCATGGAATGGGTCTGTCTTGCATAGCTAGGGATGGGAGAAAATTACCATACTGATACCATATAAACTCACATGCTAAGGAGATATAAAAATTACTCTCCTTCATCTAGTCTTAGTGGACTGACAGAGAGCAAGAGTGATAGCTCCAGCTGAATATTCACAAATATCTCATTCTCGGTACCGGGTATTAGAAACACCAGGATGACCAGAAAAACTTCAGGAATATGAAAATGGATAATCTAAACAATAAAATCTTAATAATGTCAAAAATGGCTCAAATAGTGCAGGGCTAGCTCTGGGCGATCAGAAAATGTTGCCAAATAATATTTTAAATAGCAAAAATTGCAAAAACACAGTTATTTTGTAATAAAATAACATCTATTATATGGAATTTATTCACCAAATTAAAATAAAATTTGCCAGTTGTTTCTAAACATCGCAACTGGCGAATTTGGCGAGTGTCAGAGCTAGCCCTGTAGTGAAAAACTAGGGTCTGTCACTTTAATCACTTCCCTCAATCTGTTTTCAAGATGAGAATTTAATCTACTCACACTGTATTTCAAGATGAGAATTTAATCTACTCACACTGTATTTCAAGATGAGAATTTAATCTACTCACACTGTATTTCAAGATGAGAATTTAATCTACTCACACTGTATTTCGTAGACGACTTCCTTGTCCGACAGCTGACTGGAGTGCGATTCCGACGACGTGGGGATTGTGCGAACTCGCAGCAGGTTTTTAAACCAGCCTTTCTTCTCCACCACCTCCACATCTTCCTGCAGCTCCTTCTCGGCCAGCTGCTTGTGTAATACTGGACTTGTAGCAAGACATCTGAAACAAAGAAATGTTTTATTTAACGACACACTCTACACATTTTATTTACAATTATATGGCGTCAAACATATGGTTATGGACCACACAGATATTGAGAGAGGAAACCTGCTGTCGCTACTTCATGGCCTACTCTTTTTGATCAGCAGCAAGGGATCTTTTATATATGCACCATCCCACAGACAGGGTAGTACATACCTCAGCATTTGATATACCAATCGTGGTGCACTGGCTGGAATGAGAAATAGCCCAATGGGCCCACCGACAGGGATAAATCGCAGACCGAATGCGCATCGAGCGAGAACTTTACCACTGGGCTACATCCCACCCCGACACCTGAAACACACAGGGTTTTATTTCTAAGATTTGACTTCACACCCATGGCTTTGACTTGTGTAATACTGAACTTGTAGCAAGACACCTGAAACACACAGGGTTTTATTTCTAAGATTTGACTTCACATCCGTGGCTTTGACTTGTGTAATACTGAACTTGTAGCAAGACACCTGAAACACACAGGGTTTTATTTCTAAGATGTGACTTCACACCCATGGCTTTGACTTGTGTAATACTGAACTTGTAGCAAGACACCTGAAGCACACAGGGTTTTATTTCTAAGATGTGACTTCACACCCATGGCTTTGACTTGTGTAATACTGTACTTGTAGCAAGACACCTGAAGCACACAGGGTTTTATTTCTAAGATTTGACTTCACACCCATGACTTTGACTTGTGTAATACTGAACTTGTAGCAAGACACCTGAAGCACACAGGGTTTTATTTCTAAGATGTGACTTCACACCCATGGCTTTGACTTGTGTAATACTGAACTTGTAGCAAGACACCTGAAGCACACAGGGTTTTATTTCTAAGATGTGACTTCACACCCATGGCTTTGACTTGTGTAATACTGAACTTGTAGCAAGACACTTGAAGCACACAGGGTTTTATTTCTAAGATGTGACTTCACACCCATGGCTTTGACTTGTGTAATGCTGAACTTGTAGCAAGACACCTGAAGCACACAGGGTTTTATTTCTAAGATTTGACTTCACACCCATGGCTTTGACTTGTGTAATACTGAACTTGTAGCAAGACACCTGAAACACACAGGGTTTTATTTCTAAGATGTGACTTCACACCCATGGCTTTGACTTGTGTAATACTGAACTTGTAGCAAGACACCTGAAACACACAGGGTTTTATTTCTAAGATTCGACTTCACACCCATGGCTTTGACTTGTGTAATACTGAACTTATAGCAAGACACCTGAAACACACAGGGTTTTATTTCTAAGATTCAACTTCACACCCATGGCTTTGACTTGTGTAATACTGAACTTGTAACAAGACACCTGAAACACACAGGGTTTTATTTCTAAGATCTGACTTCACACCCATGGCTTTGACTTGTGTAATACTGAACTTGTAACAAGACACCTGAAGCACACAGGGTTTTATTTCTAAGATTTGACTTCACACCCATGGCTTTGACTTGTGTAATACTGAACTTGTAGCAAGACACCTGAAACACACAGGGTTTTATTTCTAAGATGTGACTTCACACCCATGGCTTTGACTTGTGTAATACTGAACTTGTAGCAAGACACCTGAAACACACAGGGTTTTATTTCTAAGATTCGACTTCACACCCATGGCTTTGACTTGTGTAATACTGAACTTATAGCAAGACACCTGAAACACACAGGGTTTTATTTCTAAGATTCAACTTCACACCCATGGCTTTGACTTGTGTAATACTGAACTTGTAACAAGACACCTGAAACACACAGGGTTTTATTTCTAAGATCTGACTTCACACCCATGGCTTTGACTTGTGTAATACTGAACTTGTAACAAGACACCTGAAACATACAGGGTTTTATTTCTAAGATCTGACTTCACACACAAGGCTTCGACTTGTGTAATACTGAACTTGTAACAAGACACCTGAAACATACAGGGTTTTATTTCTAAGATCTGACTTCACACACAAGGCTTTGACTTGTGTAATACTGAACTTGTAGCAAGACACCTGAAACACACAAGGTTTTATTTCTAAAATTTGACTTCACATTCATGGCTTTGACTTAAGGGAATTTTAGCGTTGTTTAAATTACAAAATTTTGGGAATTTTCAGTTTCTTTTAAAAAACATCTTAATAAGCCTTGTTATGACACAACATATGTTAGTTGCAACTTGTAAGTCTTAGTTATAGTTACAAGTAAAACATCAGTGCACAGTTAAATTAAAGTTTGTTTTGTTTAACAACACCACTAAAGCACATTGATTAATTAAATCGGTTATTGGATATCAAACATTTGGTAATTCTGACATGTAGTCATTAGAGGAAACCCACTACATGTTTTCTAATTATGCAGCAAGGTATCTTTTATATGCATGCACTTTCCCACAGACAGAAAAGCACATACCACGACCTTTGACCAGCTGTGGTGCACTGATTGGAATGAAAAAAACAGCAGTTGAATGGATCCACTGAGGTGGTTTGATCCTGCGATGCAAGCATCTCAAGTGAGCACCCAACTGACTAAGCTAAATCCCACCCCACACAGTTAAGATGTCATTTGCTAAATTGCAAAAAGCAAATTAAAAGATGAAAAGGATGAATATATTTTATTAAGTCACCAAAAAGCTACTTTGATAATCAACTACATAGTACATACATATATAATACTTTAAAAAACATTCATTTTGTTCTATTCGGTTTGGCTAACTGAAGCTTGAATTTGATTACAGGTTTGTGACCATATAACAGTATTTTGGGTGCAGCTTAAGTTAAACCCTGTACATCGATACATATATTTAAAGGTGCAATTTCAAAGTAATATAAACATTATACAGGTACCTTGCATTACAAACCAAATAATTTAATTTCTTCAGAAGACAACTGATGGAAATGGACAAATTCATTTGAGGTGAAAACACTGCAACATTATGCCATGACAACAGTTATAATTACAGTTTTCTTTCTGAACCAGAAACTGGATGTGAATCCAGTACCCACCTGCCTTAAAACAGATGACTTATAAATGAGACCACCGAGGTTGGTAGTGCTGAATCCTCCTAAACATGATATAGGTATTGACTAACCCATTTCCTCAAAAGGTTAAAGTAAAAACACACACACACACCCCAGGTCCAACCTTAGACATCTCTGGACTAACACAGTAACATATCATGAATGTCCCTAACTCAGTTATGCTTCCAACTCTCGTTCAGTTTGTTTTCTTGTGCAGTTCGTGCAATCAACATCCGAGTTGTTGTCGTCAGCTTGTCGTTTATTTGTGAGATTTTTCTTCACAGTTCAAGAACATTTTCATTAACAATAAAATTCAGACAAGTATCTAAATACAAAACTTTACAAACCCATAAAACTATTATTTTTACTACTTAAGTCGTTTTGGTTTATTCCTTAAAATTACCAATATCGGGTCCACATGACTCATAGAAATTGACTTAAAATGGCGGAAAATTAATTAACATTTGGTGCACGTCACATGACCTCAAATGTGCCAGAGCAACAAGGCCAAATCATTTAATTTTTACAATTTTTAATCCCCCTGTTATAATTAGTTTTCAATTATTATATTTTTATCTGGAAAAGGTACGCTACATTTGTGCCTCTAGTGTAGTGAATAGTATTCAAAATCCATTCATAACGATTGTAAATAATTTGTATAAATGGTTAATTAAAAATCAATTCATTAAAAAAATTATATTTTACAAACTATTCACTGGTATGAATGTAATGCCTATCCGCATTAACATCAAACTGTGTTAGCGATGGGTGTTGGTAAAACGCGGACAAGACCAAACGCTTGACAAACTGAATTTTTCCTTTAAAAAAAATATTAAACAAGTGTTCATCAACTGTGCATACAGTTAAGAATTTTTTTTCTTCTTCATGCAGTGGCCTTAAAAATGACAAACTGCACATGCACGGTATAATACCTTTTGCAAACGCATGCGCCTGAACACAGTTAGAAACATTCAACAGAATCAACTCTTTCCTGTTTACTGGAGGGTGCTTCACTTTTGTTTGCTAGAATGGATTTGTGTTACTGTTACACCCACATTGTTGATTTTTCACGTCAACTGATTGCAATCTATTTTGTTTCAGTATCGTTAATGAAAAATGTAGAATAGTATTTCCATAAATATTATATTAATGTTTTTGGCGTTAGGTGAACACAGTTTGGGACGTCAATCATCAATGGTATTTATGGCAAATTATGCAGTACCAGTGGTCTGGAATCATAAAAAAAAAAAATATATATATTGTTTAACTGTACAGGGTACACCAAGCAAGACACTGCAGAATGTTGCATAAAATTAGTTCAACATTTTTCTTTCAGTAAAATACAAGAATGGGTTACTTATTTCAATTTCTATCGACTACATTGTACAATGAAAAACTTCAAAATGGGTTTCCTTTTGGACTGATGGGGGCAGGTCTTTTAGACCCAGCATAATAGACTGTAAAATAAAACTGTTTACGTTACACACCCGTATAAGTTCAATATGCACTAATACTGTAAATTAATTCCTAGTGAAAATAGAAGGAACCTAATGTTCTTTGTGATATGCCATCCAGCCACTGCTGCCATTCGGGGTATTTTCCCCCAATGTCGACTACAAACACCCGCCATCTTTCTTTTTCTTTTCTTTTCTTTTTTCCCTCTTCCATTTTGACGACTCGACATAAAATCGAATGAAAGGAAAGGAAATGTTTTATTTAACGACACACTCAACACATTTTATTTACGGTTATATGGCGTCGGACATATGGTTAAGGACCATACAGATATTGAGAGAGGAAACCCGCTTTCGCCACTTCATGGGCTACTCTTTTCGATTAGCAGCAATGGATCTTTTATATGCGTCATCCCACAGACAGGATAACACATACAACGGCCTTTGATATACCAGTCGTGGTGCATTGGCTGGAGCGAGAAATAGCCCAATGGGCCCACTGACGGGGATCGATCCCAGACCGACCGCGCATCGAGCGAACGCTTTTCCACTGGGCTACGTCCCGCCCCAAAATCGAATGAAACCCAAAACAGGAACTAGTTATTCTCAAAGTAGACAGGGACCTACGTAAATTTATAAATAACAGATCTGATAACACACACACACACACGCACGCACGCACGCACACAAACAAAACAAAAATACAGGAACCCCCTAAAAAAACACAAACCACACACACACACACACACACACACAATTATAGGGAGGATCAAAAGTTCGATAACAGACCCCACTTACCATCTTATTTTCATGAAGGTGACAGAAGGCAACAAATATTACATAGTCGACTGCGTCTGGGTATCAACAATCTAAATGGTCATAAGTTTGGCATATCAATGGATAATTTATGGTGAGTATTGCACAAATAAGTCAATATTATGTATGAATATGGTATACAGGATCATAAAACATGTTAATAGCCATTTTTAATTAAATATAGTTTTAAAAAGTCTTCTTTTTTATTCTTCTAAAAAAAAAAGCGAATTTAGTTTATATTATAAACAGACCCCACTTACCATCTTATTTTCATGAAGGTGACAGAAGGCAACAGATATTACATAGTCGACTGCGTCTGGGTATCAGCAATCTAAATGGTCATAAGTTTACACAACACTAAATTATAAAATGTATATATGCCTAAATTATCTCTGTTTCTTAGGTAAAATAAGGGAATATGTGACATTTTTTATTATTATGGTGAGCATACTATATTACCTGCCCTCAAATATTATGTATGCATTTCAACTAACAGGTTTCACTCAATATTAACATTAGGCTACCATCAGACTCATCACTATCAAGGACAAATGTGTGTCTTTGATGATAAAAATATGCCATTTTGCATTTTAGGACATCTTAAGAAAGGTTTTTAAATAGGAACATTGGAGATTTATTCAGTGATTGTTGTGGCAACCATTTTTTAAAATGGCCACTTTGGCTGCCATGAAAGCCAGCGTAAGTGTTAGAATTGAACGTATTTATTGTTATTTACACACTTAATTACACAGATATACATATACTCTTCAAAAAAAGAAACGCAAAAGGGTACAAATGGGTTATAACTCCGATTTTATGTTTCCTACCGGTTCATGCTTTGTGAATATAAGGTCATTGCATGTCCCAAACACATTCCCACGGTTACATTCGATAAAACGCAGCTACTGTACAATAAAGTTCCAAAATGTGAATATTCGCAAAAACGCAGCCACGTGCAAACCATCTCACCACTGCACGTGCGTTGTCTGCACGTGCAACATGAACACCGACAGTATAAAAGTGCAGGGTGTTCGCTTGCCTGGCCTCTGTATCTGGCCGACAGTTGACAATCCAGGACATGCCACGTCTCAGTGAACCGCAGAGAAACAATGCCATCGGCCGACTAGACGCAGGCGAATCCAGAACGGCCGTTGCCAGGGCATTCCATGTGTCCCCAAGCACCATCTCCAGACTGTGGGACCGTTACCAGCAACATGGATCAACACGTGACCTCCCTAGATCCGGTCGACCACGGGTCACTACCCCCGGGCAGGACCGCTACATCCGGGTACGCCACCTTCGGGAACGATTGACTACTGCCACCTCCACAGCCGCAGCAATACCAGGTTTGCGCAGGATATCCGACCAGACCGTACGGAACCGCCTAAGTGAGGTAGGAATTCGTGCCAGACGTCCAGTTCGAGGTGTCATCTTAACACCACAACACCGTCGACTCCGACTGCAGTGGTGCCAGATTCATCGACAATGGCCTCAACTGCGATGGAGACAGGTGTGGTTCAGTGACGAGTCCCGATTTCTGCTCCGACGTCATGATGGAAGATGTCGCGTGTATAGGCGTCGTGGTGAACGTTATGCGGCAAACTGCGTGCAGGAAGTGGACAGATTCGGCGGGGGTAGTGTCATGGTGTGGGCAGCCATCTCACACACTGGCAGAACTGACCTGGTCCACGTGCAGGGCAACCTGAATGCACAGGGCTATATTGACCAGATCCTCCGGCCACACATCGTTCCAGTTATGGCCAACGCCAACGCAGTGTTCCAACATGACAACGCCAGGTCTCACACAGCACGTCTCACAACGGCTTTCCTACAGAACAACAACATTAATGTCCTTCCTTGGCCATCAACATCACCGGATTTGAACCCAATTGAGCATCTATGGGACGAGTTGGACCGACGCCTCCGACAGCGACAACCACAGCCCCAGACCCTGCCCGAGCTGGCAGCAGCCTTGCAGGCCGAGTGGGCCACCATCCCCCGGGACGTCATCCGTACTCTGGATGCTTCAATGGGCAGGCGGTGCCAGGCAGTTGTCAACACACGCGGAGGCCACACCCGGTATTGACTCCAGATGACCTTGACCTTGGTGGTGTGTCCTATCACTTACTCACAATGGACTAGAGTGAATTGTGAACAATCCTGCAACATTTGGTAATTATCGGACTCACCATTCAATAATTAAATCAATTCTCCAAATGTTACGACAATGTGGTTTTGCGTTTCTTCTTTTGAAGAGTATATATAAGTCCATTACACATCTTGTTTAATGACAATTTCATGTTGTTGTGTGGGGTTTTTTTTGTGGGTTTTTTGTGGGTTGTTGTTTTTGTTTTTTGGGGGGTGGGGGGGGGGTTAAATAGCTAACATTAAATATTTACATAGTTTATACTAGACTAGTATTTCAAGAGCAACATAAAAATTAATGCCAAACACGGTTCTTTGGAGAAGGGTTAATTCCACCTTGTCTCTGGAGAAAGTGACTTACATACTAGTATTTAATTATGTTGCAGATATTAGCAGGATTCATATTACACTGCTCAGTACATATGCCTAATGCACATATTGCAGGCATGAACCTTGTATGGTATGCACCTGGAATCATTTTTGAATGGTGTGGTTGGGATGAAGGTGATATTATTTCGTGGACTGTATTGCATGATAACCATTAGCCAGGAAGTACCACCCCAGAGAGGAATGTGGTCATCATTTCTCTTGGATGCATTTTTTGTGACGCTGCCTATTCATCACATAATGTGTGTGGTGAAGACGGAAATTGGCATTCTGAATCCCAACCAAATGTACATAATCATCCTGGACCACCCTTTGTATGCCATTGACAAACGGATCGAATGTATATGTTCATTAAGTCATAGTGAATATCACTTAATTGTGCTTCTCGGATGCCTTCATATGAAGATGGCAGCATTCAAAGTGGTAGCAGATATTCTTGACGGTAGTGAATTAGTGGATGTCCTAGTATATATAGGCTGGAGTTGCCTCTTCAGGAACGACAGACTCCTTTCTGAAAAGCCCCACCATCCTACAGTAGAAGGCATGTATGATTTATATTTCATGTCGGTCAAAGAGTGATGCAATCACAGAGCTAAATCATGAGCCCCGTTCCAGTTTTGTTTTCCAGTTCTGCAGTTGGAAATACAAGTTAATGCTGTTTCTCTGAACATTTAAAAAGCAAACTTCCTTTTGTATATCAGTATTGTATCATTATTGGTTTCTTAAAACAACACAAACTAGGTCACTTTCAGTCCATTTGCAATATTTGGCAACACTTAATGAATACAGTGTTGATGTGTGTGCAGGGTGCAACACAGTAAAAAGAAAACCCCATGATAACCATTCTCTGTTGTTGCTATTGACCAGGAACATGAGTAGAATAATGCTTCTATAAAAGGTGGTAGTAGAGTTGGAGTCGTATATGAAGACATTTCTGATAGATATCAGGATGGAACATATGGAAAATATATTTAGAGAAAGCAGCAAATAGATGAGGCATTAAACTCATGTTTTCAATGATACAATGAACTGACTTATTAAGATGGACAATGATCAGTATGATATATTTTAGAAGGAATGGCTTGTTTCTCAATCATTTCAAGATGAATAATCTTTTCTTCAAATGACCTCTAGCTTATAATAAACCCAAACAACAGCATCTTTCTTGAAGGAAGACTGTTCCAGGCTTTATTACATTTTTGTCAAGTACAGACACGTTTTGCTTTAAGTAGGTGATGCTGTCATGCTGGATGTCCATGTGATGTCTTGAAGTCTAACAGTGGCGGATCCAGAACAAATCCATTTGGGGGATGGGGCACCAATGACATGGGGCGGAATGCCAAGGGAACTTTGGGGGAGGTTTGGATTGGGATCGTAAAAACATGAAAATTAATATATGTATAATAAAATTTAACTGTCGCAAAATGTAGGGGAATCATCGGCTATTGGATGTTAAACATTTGGTCACATAATCTAAGAAGGAACAGGTATACATTTCGTTTGATGTGCCAGAGTTTGGGTTTACCCAAGAGATTCAATCATTCGACTCAAGCGCTTCAGGTGAATGCTCTACCGACTGAGCTAGATCCTGCCCCTACGGAGAGCTAGAAGTCAGTGTGGATAATTCTATCTTAATGTATGTCGAAAATTCCATTTATGTCGCTGCAAGAAATTAAATGGTGTTGAAATGTTTCAAGGCTTTTCTATTATGCAGAGACATGTTAGTATGTTACACAGGCAGATCCTGGGGGTACAAGGGGTGAAAACACTTTTATGAAATACTAGTATTTGTTGTATTGTGACAGGCTGTCAGGTTGAAAACTATTTGTTAACTCTTTTACAAAAGTCTATGATATATTTTGTCTTGCAGCAATGGGCCATCTATAAAGTTCATTTGCCGGGGGTGGGGGTGGGGGAGGGGTGGGGAGGGCATTACAACGCATTAGAAGTTTGCTGGCCTGGCGGTCTTTTAGATTAAAAAATAATTTATGACGCGCATCCGTCTAAATATAGACTAGTTATCTGACGGTCTGTGACCGAGCCGGACTAGACCATTACAGAGAAGGGGTGTAAATCATACAATATTTACCTGTGCACTACAGGACAATACTGCTGCACGTTGACACTCGGAGTTGATTGTTTGTGTAACAGGGACATTTTAATCTGTACATAATGTTTTATTTTGTTTATTTCAGTTTACAATTAGTTTGTTCTTTCTTTCAGACTGAAATGCAAACTAAAATAATTATAGTTCACCTGACTCTTGCACACACTTCACTATCGTTCGCGTCACGGCAATCGGCACCTACGTTTTCAGCAATAACTTCACTTCTAAAAAAAAAAAAAATTCGCTCCTATTTTTTTAATTTTTGAAATAATTAATTTAAATTAAAAGAAACAATAGTTCTTTTTTAAAATTTCCAAAACTTTTTTCATTTTTTGACTATATGTCGTCCCAAACTAAAATAATCAAGGGGGAAAAAAAAAAAAAGGATTTGTTTTTAACGAAATTTATAGTATAATAGTATATCTTTACTCCTTTGCAATAAATAAAGAATTCATACAACGTATTAAAATATGTCACTTTAGGAGGGTTCAGTTTCATGAATTTCACACAAAATGTCAAATATCGCGTTTTCGTCAAAATCTTCAAAACACATCCACCTTATGTCTACAACATAGTAATTTTAATTGAAGTTTGTGGTTGCTATGGTTATGAAAATGACCGTGGAAAATTGCTCAAAAATCTAAAATTGTCTAAAAAAATAAAAAATAAAAAATATTTCGCCATTTTTTTTTTTTTGAAATAATTTTATTTAAATTCACAGAAAAAAAATATTGTTTTTGTTATTTCCAAAACGTCGATCCAAACTAAGATAATAAAGGAAAAAAACCTACTCAAGACTGCTAGCTGTTTGTGGTATAGGCCCACGAAATGCACAGAACACACAACTCATCCACACCTTGCATCAGCAGCAATGGTACAGCCCACGCATGTCAGATGTTTACCGGACAAAAGACACACAAAAAACACCTTCGTGTCGTTTATAAGACAAAAATTACAAACATTACATATTTAGCATAATCTACAATCAATCCCAAAGTCATAAGAGCCCATAAAATCGAGAAATTGATACATTTGTTTACAAACTTTGACGTTTTCACTAAGTTCGCAACAGCAGACATATGGAATGCGCATGCGCTAAGAGTAAGAAAGTTCGTAAACTTCACTTTTTTCAATTAAAAAATGACGGATTATAATCAGCACCAATCAAAAAAATATTTACACTGATAGCTCGGCAAGTATCTCAGGCATTAATTGGCTAGCGAACTGGGATGAAACCGCCTCCTGTCAAAATGCTTGACACGGGGAATCCCTTCGAGTCCCCGATTTTAGCAGGGAATCCTCAAGCTTTGCCATTAGGAATGAAATTTAAACGATTTAAAAACATGAAAAATTACGGTGGAAAAATCAATCAGAAAAATATAACAAAACTATTTTCGGGTAGAAAAATGGTTAAAGTTCCATATTCTGAGCGAACTGGCTCGCGATCACCGTTTTATTAAAATAAAAATGGTGTTGACAGTGAAAAAGCCAGTGTTAAAACGTTACGTAACCATTGAATTTAATTAGGTCAGCGCTCAGTGAGCAAACTTCTTCTAATAGGGGGTACATACACCATAATTATTTTATTGGTGTAAGATGGTGGAGTCTATGTTCCTAATTGTATCCGATGTACTTTTCAATGTGGAAGATCAATTTACACCTGAACATGCGGGGGGTGGGTGCGGGGGGGGGGGGGGGGGGGGGGGGCGAAGTGATGCTTAAATGTACAAAAAGTGTACATGGGGTGATAAAACAATCCCTGATTTTGAAAAATAAGTACTTTATGGGTGGTCTCCAATTAGTATAGTACAGTGACAAGATGGCGCACATCTCTCAGCAAACTTACTTGCGCGTTAGTCACATAATATAGGGCCTACACTAGCAAAAAAGGTGTGCGCACCCCTACTTTGAGTTACATTGAACAGACCCTTTTTGACAGACACTGAATACCCCCTTTTTAACAGAAACTATGCAAACTTTGTGGTGAATTTGACCAAATATGACATAACAAAACCGGTAGTTAGAATATTTCACGCACACACACACACACACACACACACACACACCTTTCAAATTGCAATATCCGCCCACAACATTAACAAAACAAATATATATTCATGTTTTAGTGTAGTTTACATGGTTTTCGTTCTTTTAACATGCTACATGCCAATATTTTAAAGACAGCATACGGTAACACCTTATTTCACTTAGCGCCCTGAACAGATTATAGTGGTGACCTTTGGCGACCTCAAAATGACCTTGATATTCATCAGACAAAATAAAACCATATTTTTTTCTGAATCTGTATACAATAGTGATTATAAATATAAATGGTTCCAAAAAATTAACATGAAATTCCACGGGACCTATTTTAGCTGCATATGTAACTAGATCAGTATCATGGAAGACTGTTCTGGTTTGCTTTTAGACCAAATTACGGAAACCAACGAAGTACTTAAAACAAAAATAAATACATTTTAAACATCAAAATCAATCAATCAGCACATATAATAGTTTTAAAAGTGTATTTATTTTCCAAATAAAAATTCGTAATTAGAACGCCGTCAATATTGTATAAGTTGATATTATTAATTTTATTCTAAAAGCTTCATAGCAACAAGTTTATTGTTGTCAATGGCCGCCACATTCTAAAACAGTTTCTTTGTTGACAGTTCTGCTGTTACACACAATTGTTATTTTGTCTCTTTTTACAGCACAGTAATAAATAACTAACGCAAGATGACGGTTAGCTTAGAAGAATATTTCCGCACGACATTTGAGGACAAGCTCCTTGTGTAAGATATTTAAGTTTCTAATTATTTTATAAATGATACTACAAATTGTTTAATTTTCGGTATTACTTATTTCCGTACTATGTTATGATTTTACAATAACAACCAAAATGGAATTACGATTGCTGTTGTTGTTATTAAAACCAGGGTTCATAGCGGTCTTTAAATTCCTTGAAAGTCTTTGAAGTTCAAAAAATAATTTTTAGCCCCCCCCCCCCCACCCCCTAAAAAAAGATGAACAAGAAGAAACAAACACACACAACAAAAAACTGGAACAAAAGGGTGATAAAAGATGAATTAATACTGTTGACATGTATTATGTAGAATGTTTTGAACTCAAATTGAATTTTAAACAAGATTGTTGAAATGCTGCAATATATGACTTTGTAATGACTAAAGTTTAAATAATTTTCTGTTTTGTGTTTGTCAGAAAAATGCCGGAGCGGGAAGATGATCACCTGACTCCGGCAACTCGTCTGCTTGAGAAACGTCGCGAGATGGCCGAAGTAGAACAAGCTTTGGCTGCTCAGAAAGAGGTATGACATACCACAGCAGTTTTTAATCAAGTTTACATATATAAAAGTTACAAAATTTAATGTAAAAATTATATTTATTTTTAAGCTTATATTTGCAAGAAAAATACACTTATTTTTATCATGTATGATTGTTAACTACTGTAGAATACTTTATTTTCGCGGGATCAAATTTTCGCGATTTAATGAAAATGGGTCAATTCGCGAACATTTATTTTCGCGAATCTCCCAACCCCCATCAATAAAAAAACGAAGTACAGATGTCAATAATTTTGTTTTAAAAATGGAACTTAGTTTTGCTGGTTGTTATGCTAATCTGTAGAACTAATCCTACATGTACACACGAGTGCTATACACATAAAACAATAATTTTCCTGCTTTAACCAATCAAGACTTTATTGTTTACAGAAAGTGCTTACCGCGTACAGTTTTTCTTAATCCTTATAAAAACAAAAACCGAAAACAAACGAAACGAAATTTGAAGGCACAAGCTACTAGTACTCAGTAACTTAAGTTTGATTGAAACAATATTTATTGCCATCAAAATACTAGTTCAAAACGGTTTGTGATTGGCTAACAGGCCAAAAATGAAAATAAAATTATGAAACATCTGAACATAGCCCAGTCCGAATTTTTTCACTTCCACATTTTTAATATACTGTGATAATGCATGTTTACTTCCGTCGTTGAACACGTGTAGACTCTGTCCGATGAACTGATCGCTAGCACATGCGAAGGAAAACAGCATAAAACTTTTTGTGTTTTGTAGTTTGTTCCATGACAGGAGGGAGCACCGCTTTGTTACTACTAGCCTCGTACATCGGAAACTAATGTGGTATAGTTGAACAAGACTACATTTTTTGTTTTGTTTTTTGTCGGCCTTTATAAAAAGTTTATTTTCGCGTGGAATATATTTTCACGAATTTCATTCACATGCGAAAAACGCGAAAATAAAGTATTATACAGTATACTGCATAGAATATTCTTGTGTTAGAATTATCAAATGTTAGTGTATGAATTTGTTTTGCTTACTGGTTATTATTTCTATAGTAGATGCACATTAATCTTTCATACATTGTTCATTTTATGTTTGAGCACTGGTGGAGGGGTGGGGGATGCAACCTAAAAAAAAGGGCACCTGCAATACTTTAAAGTAAATTAACGTACACTATATAAAACCAGAATCATTTAACTGACTAGGATATTATATTTTCCAAAAAACCCCATTATATCCATGAATACATTAGACAATGTATTTTTAGTGTATGTCGAAGTTCTGGGGAGAAGTTACATATGTCAGCACCTTAGATCGGCACCTGGAATTTATATTGCATTGCTGTAGCAGTATATTCAACCTTTTATTAAAAAATGTATTTATGATATTTTAATGATCAGTTTTGTTGATATTTTCTAGGAGTTCCAAATGAAAATGGAGAGTCTGCAACAAAGGAGGGAAGAACTAGAGAAGAAAGAATACCAGCTGAAAGAATCACTTCTGAAATTTGATAAATTTCTAAAAGTGGGTTTTTCACACACAACACTTACACCTAAGTGATCATTTAAAAGTGGATCACTATATTAAGTGTTATCTTGGTAATTTAAGTGATCTCAAGAATAGGTATAATGCTATCATTTTCTTTTTTTAAATTGGAATGATATCAGTATTAAAATACTGCCACTTTAACTCTCCCTACAATAAATTTGCTACTGTGAATTGTTTGTTTGAAGATTACTAAATAATGCAACTGATTTCTTCAGAATAAAATATTGTGATTTATGAAATATGGATAGCATGTGAAATTACAGAAGCTGTGTTCTATTTATTGTATATGAAATAAAAAGTGATGGAGTAGGAATGCCATGTTGTCAGGTCAGCCTTGGATTAGTATGGGTTACCTTGATTTTAAAGTCTTTACTGTAGATTACTTTTTACTTTGTCTTATTTGAAATGAAAATCTTCTCATCCACACATTTTTTTAATATAGGAAAATGATTCTAAAAGGGCCCGTGCTGTCAAAAAGGCAAATGATGAAAGGGAAATGAAGAAGCACAAGGATAAGGAAATTATAAAGTGAGGATTTTTAACAGGAAATTGATTTCTTAAATAATGTCCAACTTTAGATGTAATGTTTTGGATGTGTAATTGAGTTCTGTTGGTATGTAACATTTTGTATGGGTAATCTTTATCAGAAATTATGCTGTGATAAAAATAATTTGTATTCAATATAATTTATTTGAAAAATTATAATTATAGAATTTGTTTTTTTATATTGGTAATGTATGCTACAAATTACAAATATGATAAATGTTTTTTTTGCTTATGTGTAATGTGTCCGTGGTTATAACTACAGTTATACTGCAAACTGACGAGGATTAAAATAAATACATGTCTTAATATTGTAGACTTAAAGAAGATACTAGTATTGTTCTCAAAGAGAAAGAAAAATTGCAACGCAAATTGGTGAAATACGAAGTTTACCACAAATACATGGAGAAAGTTCTGGAGTCGGGAGAGGAGTTCCATGAACTACGAGACATCATCATGAGATATGACACTCTGACCGCCACACACCAGGTGGGACACATTAACATAGGGGACGGGAGGTAGCTCAGTGGTAGACACTACGGCCACACACCAGGTGGGACACTTCAATAGAGGGGACGGGAAGTAGCTCAGTGGTAGACACTCTGACCGCCACACACCAGGTGGGACACATCAACAGAGGGGACGGGAGGTAGCTCAGTGGTAGACACTCTGACCGCCACACACCATGTGGGACACATCAACATAGGGGACGGGAGGTAGCTCAGTGGTAGACACTCTGACTGCCACACACCAGGTGGGACACATCAACATAGGGGACGGGAGGTAGCTCAGTGGTAGACACTCTGACCGCCACACACCAGGTGGGACACATCAACATAGGGGACGGGAGGTAGCTCAGTGGTAGACACTCCGACCACCACACACCAGGTGGGACACATCAACATAGGGGACGGGAGGTAGCTCAGTGGTAGACACTCTGACCGCCACACACCAGGTGGGACATATCAACGTAGGGGACGGGAGGTAGCTCAGTGGTAGACACTGACTGCCACACACCATGTAGGACACGTGACACTCTGATGGCCACACACCATGTGGGACACATCAACATAGGGGATGGGAGGTAGCTCAGTGGTAGACACTGACGGCCACACACCAGGTGGGACACATCAACATAGGGGACGGGAGGTAGTTCAGTGGTAGACACTCTAACCGCCACACACCAGGTGGGACACATCAACGTAGGGGACGGGAGGTAGCTCAGTGGTAGACACTCTGACCGTCAATCTGTCCGTCCCATCCATCCGTCTGTCTGTCCCCAGTCCTGCCCATCCAGGCCACACACAAGGTGGGACACATCAACAGAGGGGACGGGAGGTAGCTCTGTGGTAGACACTGACCTCCACACACCAGGTGGGACACATCAACATAGGGGACGGGAGGTAGCTCTGTGGTAGACACTCTTACCGCCACATACCAGGTGTGACACATCAACATAGGGGATGGGAGGTAGCTCAGTGGTAGACATTCTGACCACCACATACCAGGTGTGACACATCAACATAGGGGATGGGAGGTAGCTCAGTGGTAGACATTCTGACCACCACACACCAGGTGGGACACATCAACATAGGGGATGGGAGGTAGCTCAGTGGTAGACACTCTGATGGCCACACACCAGGTGGGACACATCAACATAGGGGACGGGAGGTAGCTCAGTGGTAGACACTGACCACCACACACCAGGTGGGACACATCAACATAGGGGACAGGAGGTAGCTCAGTGGTAGACACTGACGGCCACACACCAGGTGGGACACCTCAACATAGGGGATGGGAGGTAGCTCAGTGGTAGACATTCTGACCGCCACACACCAGGTGGGACACATCAACGTAGGGGACGGGAGGTAGCTCAGTGGTAGACACTCTGACGGCCACACACCATGTGGGACACATCAACGTAGGGGACGGGAGGTAGCTCAGTGGTAGACACTCTGACCGCCACACACCAGGTGGGATACATCACCATAGGGGACGGGAGGTAGCTCAGTGGTAGACACTGACGGCCACACCAGGTGGGACACATCAACATAGGGGACGGGAGGTAGCTCTGTGGTAGACATTCTGACTGCCACACACCAGGTGAGACACATCAACATAGGGTACTGGAGGTAGCTCAGTGGTAGACACACTCCGACCACCACACACCAGGTGGGACACATCAACATAGGGGACGGGAGGTAGCTCAGTGGTAGACATTCTGACGGCTACACACCAGGTGGGACACATCAACGTAGGGGACGGGAGGTAGCTCAGTGGTAGACACTCTGACCACCACACACCAGGTGGGACACATCAACATAGGGGACGGGAGGTAGCTCAGTGGTAGACATTCTGACGGCCACACACCAGGTGGGACACATCAACGTAGGGGACGGGAGGTAGCTCAGTGGTAGACACTCTGACCACCACACACCAGGTGGGACACATCAACGTAGGGGACGGGAGGTAGTTCAGTGGTAGACACTCTGACCGCCACACACCAGGTGGGACACATCAACGTAGGGGACGGGAGGTAGCTCAGTGGTAGACACTCTGACCGTCAATCTGTCCGTCCCATCCATCCGTCTGTCTGTTCCCAGTCCTGCCCATCCATCCATCTGTCCATCCAGGCCACACACAAGGTGGGACACATCAACAGAGGGGATGGGAGGTAGCTCAGTGGTAGACATTCTGACTGCCACACACCAGGTGAGACACATCAACATAGGGGATGGGAGGTAGTTCAGTGGTAGACACTCTGACCGCCACACACCAGGTGGGACACATCAACATAGGGGACGGGAGGTAGCTCAGTGGTAGACACTCTTACCGCCACACACCAGGTGTGACACATGACACTCTGATGGCCACACACCATGTGGGACACATCAACATAGGGGACGGGAGGTAGCTCAGTGGTAGACACTGACAGCCACACACCAGGTGGGACACATCAACAGAGGGGACGGGAGGTAGCTCAGTGGTAGACACTCTGACGGCCACACACCATGTGGGACACATCAACATAGGGGACGGGAGGTAGCTCAGTGGTAGACACTCCGACCACCACACACCAGGTGGGACACATCAACATAGGGGATGGGAGGTAGCTCAGTGGTAGACACTCTGATGGCCACACACCAGGTGGGACACATCAACATAGGGGACGGGAGGTAGCTCAGTGGTAGACACTGACCACCACACACCAGGTGGGACACATCAACATAGGGGACAGGAGGTAGCTCAGTGGTAGACACTGACGGCCACACACCAGGTGGGACACCTCAACATAGGGGATGGGAGGTAGCTCAGTGGTAGACATTCTGACCGCCACACACCAGGTGGGACACATCAACGTAGGGGACGGGAGGTAGCTCAGTGGTAGACACTCTGACGGCCACACACCATGTGGGACACATCAACGTAGGGGACGGGAGGTAGCTCAGTGGTAGACACTCTGACCGCCACACACCAGGTGGGATACATCACCATAGGGGACGGGAGGTAGCTCAGTGGTAGACACTGACGGCCACACCAGGTGGGACACATCAACATAGGGGACGGGAGGTAGCTCTGTGGTAGACATTCTGACTGCCACACACCAGGTGAGACACATCAACATAGGGTACTGGAGGTAGCTCAGTGGTAGACACACTCCGACCACCACACACCAGGTGGGACACATCAACATAGGGGACGGGAGGTAGCTCAGTAGTAGACATTCTGACGGCTACACACCAGGTGGGACACATCAACGTAGGGGACGGGAGGTAGCTCAGTGGTAGACACTCTGACCGCCACACACCAGGTGGGACACATCAACATAGGGGACGGGAGGTAGCTCAGTGGTAGACATTCTGACGGCCACACACCAGGTGGGACACATCAACGTAGGGGACGGGAGGTAGCTCAGTGGTAGACACTCTGACCACCACACACCAGGTGGGACACATCAACGTAGGGGACGGGAGGTAGTTCAGTGGTAGACACTCTGACCGCCACACACCAGGTGGGACACATCAACGTAGGGGACGGGAGGTAGCTCAGTGGTAGACACTCTGACCGTCAATCTGTCCGTCCCATCCATCCGTCTGTCTGTTCCCAGTCCTGCCCATCCATCCATCTGTCCATCCAGGCCACACACAAGGTGGGACACATCAACAGAGGGGATGGGAGGTAGCTCAGTGGTAGACATTCTGACTGCCACACACCAGGTGAGACACATCAACATAGGGGATGGGAGGTAGTTCAGTGGTAGACACTCTGACCGCCACACACCAGGTGGGACACATCAACATAGGGGACGGGAGGTAGCTCAGTGGTAGACACTCTGACCGCCACACACCAGGTGGGACACATCAACATAGGGGACGGGAGGTAGCTCAGTGGTAGACACTCTTACCGCCACACACCAGGTGTGACACATGACACTCTGATGGCCACACACCATGTGGGACACATCAACATAGGGGACGGGAGGTAGCTCAGTGGTAGACACTGACAGCCACACACCAGGTGGGACACATCAACAGAGGGGACGGGAGGTAGCTCAGTGGTAGACACTCTGACGGCCACACACCATGTGGGACACATCAACATAGGGGACGGGAGGTAGCTCAGTGGTAGACACTCCGACCACCACACACCAGGTGGGACACATCAACATAGGGGACGGGAGGTAGCTCAGTGGTAGACACTCTGACGGCCACACACCAGGTGGGACACATCAACATAGGGGACGGGAGGTAGCTCAGTGGTAGACACTCTAACCGCCACACACCAGGTGGGACACATCAACGTAGGGGACGGGAGGTAGCTCAGTGGTAGACACTGACAGCCACACACCATGTGGGACATGTGACACTCTGATGGCCACACACCATGTGAGACACATCAATATAGGGGACGGGAGGTGGCTCAGTGGTAGACACTGTCGGCCACACACCAGGTGGGACACATCAACATAGGGGACGTGAGGTAGCTCATTGGTAGACACTCTGACTGCCACACACCAGGTGGGACACATCAACGTAGGGGACGGGAGGTAGCTCAGTGGTAGACATTCTGACAGCCACACACCAGGTGGGACACATCAACATAGGGGACGGGAGGTAGCTCAGTGGTAGACATTCTGACCGTCAATCTGTCCGTCCCATCCATCCGTCTGTCTGTCCCCAGTCCTGCCCATCCATCCATCTGTCCATCCAGGCCACACACCAGGTGGGACACATCAACATAGGGGATGGGAGGTAGCTCAGTGGTAGACACTCTTACCGCCACACTCCAGGTGTGACACATGACACTCTGACGGCCACACACCATGTGGGACACATCAACATAGGGGATGGGAGGTAGCTCAGTGGTAGACACTCTGATGGCCACACTCCAGGTGTGACACATGACACTCTGACGGCCACACACCAGGTGGGACACATCAACATAGGGGATGGGAGGTAGCTCAGTGGTAGACACTCTTACCGCCACACTCCAGGTGTGACACATCAACATAGGGGATGGGAGGTAGCTCAGTGGTAGACACTCTGATGGCCACACACCAGGTGGGACACATCAACATAGGGGATGGGAGGTAGCTCAGTGGTAGACACTCTGACAGCCACACTCCAGGTGTGACACGTCAACATAGGGGATGGGAGGTAGCTCAGTGGTAGACACTCTGACAGCCACACTCCAGGTGTGACACATCAACATAGGGGATGGGAGGTAGCTCAGTGGTAGACACTCTTACCGCCACACTCCAGGTGTGACACATCAACATAGGGGATGGGAGGTAGCTCAGTGGTAGACACTCTGACGGCCACACACCAGGTGGGACACATCAACATAGGGGACGGGAGGTAGCTCAGTGGTAGACACTCTGACGGCCACACACCAGGTGTGACACATCAACATAGGGGACGGGAGGTAGCTCAGTGGTAGACACTCTGACGGCCACACACCAGGTGGGACACATCAACATAGGGGACGGGAGGTAGCTCAGTGGTAGACACTCTGACCGCCACACACCAGGTGGGACACATCAACATAGGGGACGGGAGGTAGCTCAGTGGTAGACACTCTGACCGCCACACACCAGGTGGGACACATCAACATAGGGGACGGGAGGTAGCTCAGTGGTAGACACTCTGACAGCCACACACCAGGTGGGACACATCAACATAGGGGACGGGAGGTAGCTCAGTGGTAGACACTCTGACGGCCACACACCAGGTGTGACACATCAACATAGGGGACGGGAGGTAGCTCAGTGGTAGACACTCTGACGGCCACACACCAGGTGGGACACATCAACATAGGGGACGGGAGGTAGCTCAGTGGTAGACACTCTGACCGCCACACACCAGGTGGGACACATCAACATAGGGGACGGGAGGTAGCTCAGTGGTAGACACTCTGACGGCCACACACCAGGTGTGACACATCAACATAGGGGATGGGAGGTAGCTCAGTGGTAGATACTCTGACGGCCACACACCAGGTGGGACACATCAACATAGGGGACGGGAGGTAGCTCAGTGGTAGACACTCTGACGGCCACACACCAGGTGGGACACATCAACATAGGGGACGGGAGGTAGCTCAGTGGTAGACACTCTGACGGCCACACACCAGGTGGGACACATCAACATAGGGGACGGGAGGTAGCTCAGTGGTAGACACTCTGATGGCCACACACCAGGTGGGACACATCAACATAGGGGACGGGAGGTAGCTCAGTGGTAGACACTGACCACCACACACCAGGTGGGACACATCAACATAGGGGACAGGAGGTAGCTCAGTGGTAGACACTCTGACGGCCACACACCAGGTGGGACACATCAACATAGGGGACGGGAGGTAGCTCAGTGGTAGACACTCTGATGGCCACACACCAGGTGGGACACATCAACATAGGGGACGGGAGGTAGCTCAGTGGTAGACACTCTGATGGCCACACACCAGGTGGGACACATCAACATAGGGGATGGGAGGTAGCTCAGTGGTAGACACTCTGATGGCCACACACCAGGTGGGACACATCAACATAGGGGACGGGAGGGACACATCAACATAGGGGACAGGAGGTAGCTCAGTGGTAGACACTCTGACGGCCACACACCAGGTGGGACACATCAACATAGGGGATGGGAGGTAGCTCAGTGGTAGACATTCTGACCACCACACACCAGGTGGGACACATCAACGTAGGGGACGGGAGGTAGCTCTGTGGTAGACACTCTGACGGCCACACACCATGTGGGACACATCAACGTAGGGGACGGGAGGTAGCTCAGTGGTAGACACTGACCGCCACACACCAGGTGGGACATATCAACATAGGGGACGGGAGGTAGCTCAGTGGTAGACACTCTGATGGCCACACACCAGGTGGGACACATCAACATAGGGGCCGGGAGGTAGCTCAGTGGCAGACACTCTGATGGCCACACACCAGGTGTGACACATCAACATAGGGGACGGGAGGTAGCTCAGTGGTAGACACTCTGATGGCCACACACCAGGTGGGACACATCAACATAGGGGCCGGGAGGTAGCTCAGTGGCAGACACTCTGATGGCCACACACCAAGTGTGACACATCAACATAGGGGACGGGAGGTAGCTCAGTGGTAGACACTGACCACCACACACCAGGTGTGACACGTGACACTCTGATGGCCACACACCATGTGGGACACATCAACATAGGGGACGGGAGGTAGCTCAGTGGTAGACACTCTGACGGCCACACACCAGGTGGGACACATCAACATAGGGGACGGGAGGTAGCTCAGTGGTAGACACTCTGATGGCCACACACCAGGTGGGACACATCAACATAGGGGACGGGAGGTAGCTCAGTGGTAGACACTCTGACAGCCACACACCAGGTGGAACACATCAACATAGGGGACGGGAGGTAGCTCAGTGGTAGACACTCTGACGGCCACACACCAGGTGGGACACGTCAACATAGGGGACGGGAGGTAGCTCAGTGGTAGACACTCTGATGGCCACACACCAGGTGGGACACATCAACATAGGGGATGGGAGGTAGCTCAGTGGTAGACACTCTGACCGCCACACACCAAGTGGGACATTTCAATAGAGGGGACGGGAGGTAGCTCAGTGGTAGACACTCTGACGGCCACACACCAGGTGGGACACATCAACATAGGGGACGGGAGATAGCTCTGTGGTAGACACTCTGTCCACCACTCACCAGGTGGGACACATCAACATAGGGGACAGGAGGTAGCTCTGTGGTAGACACTCTGATGGCCACACACCATGTGGGACACATCAACATAGGGGACGGGAGGTAGCTCAGTGGTAGACACTCTGACCGTCAATCTGTCCGTCCCATCCATCCATCTGTCTGTCCCCAGTCCTGCCCATCCATCCATCTGTCCATCCATCCATTTATCCATCCATCCATACATCCATCCATCCATCCATCCATCCATTCATCCATTTATCCATCCATCCATCCATCCATTCATCCATTCATCCGACCCATCCCAATCCATCCCATTCCATCCCAATCCATCCCATCCCAATCCATTCCATCCCATCCCATCCCATCGCAATCCATCCCATCCCATCCCAATCCATCCCATTCCATCCCAATCCATCCCATCCCAATCCATCCCAATCCATTCCATCCCATCCCATCCCATCCCATCCCATCCCATCCCATCCCATCCCATCCCATCCCATCCCAACTCTTACCGGCCTCGGTGGCGTCGTGGTTAGGAAATCGGTCAACAGGCTGGTAGGTACTGGGTTCGGATCCCAGTCAAGGCATGGGATTTTTAATCCAGATACCGAGTCCAAACCCTGAGTGAGTGCTCCACAAGGTTCAATGTGTAGGTGTAAACCATTTGCACCGACCAGTGATCCATAACTGGTTCGACAAAGGCCATGGTTTGTGCTATCCTGCCTGTGGGAAGCGCAAATAAAAGATCCCTTGCTGCTAATCGGAAAGAGTAGCCCATGAAGTGGCGACAGCGGGTTTCCTCTCAAAATCTGTGTGGTCCTTAACCATATGTCTGACGCCATATAACCGTAAATATGTGTTGAGTGCGTCGTTAAATAAAACATTTCTTTCTTTCTTTCTTTCTTTGCCATCCCATCCCATCCATCCATCCATCCATCCATCCATCCATCCATTCATTACTAATGACATATTTCATGTTGTAATGTCAATTAGACATTCATTCGTTTGTTTGTTTGTTCGTTCGTTCGTTTGTTTGTTCATTCATTGATTTATTCCCAATAAGGTAAATTCCAAAGTAGAGGGAATAGTTTGATGATATACTGGTATTGTATAGCTTTAATTGTATGGATAAATGTAATTAACTTTAAATGTTTATTAGGATCTTCTAGAGAGAGAACTACAGAATCAAGAGTTCATAGAGAATCAGAGGCAGCAGTTGATGAAATACAGTGAGGTGAGTTACTGTAGTGTAGATATTGTTACTCACGGTTTATGATATGTCGTTTTTAATACACTGGCTGGTGCTGAGAACAGGCTAACATAAACACATTTGACATATGTTGAAAATCTAGCAAGACAAGTGAGACGGGTCATGCGACAAGTAATAAACTTCTAGTAGCAGTTTATCATTTTGCCTTAAAGTGTCACTTTAATTGATTAATACTAACAGTCTGTCGACGCAGGATAAAATTTTAATCCATATACCGGACCCACAATTTACTGAGTAAAGGTCTGAACTGAAGGTCATTGATTAACCTGTGATTCAGATCTGAGTATTTTAATTTGCTATTTTCTACACTTTTCTTTGTTCTTCTATTAAGTGTCTTTCGTTTTATTTTGCTCTTAGCAAAGGCAGGACATGAGTAATTCTTTCTTTGCATCTGTATTCAATGTGCTTTGTTAGACACTTAATAGCCGATGTGAATTTTTGTGCTGGGATGTCTTAACATTCATAACCATTCATTCATTCATTCATTCATTCATTCATTCGTATTTGATGTGTTGCTCTCCATTTTCTTGACGACCGTCACCACCAGCTAGATCTGTACTTGTAGGGTAAAGACAATGAGATTCTTGGCTACAACAACCAGCTATCCGGCCTGCAGACGAGACTCGACAAGGCCGAGAGCCTGGCTGTCAAGTGGGAGTCCAAGTGGACACACATCAAGAACACAGCGGCCAAGAAAACCTTGTTACTGGGCAGAATAAAAATGTATGTACTGGTAGACTTCAACCTCAGATTGTTGGTTAACCTGTAACTTAGCTTCCACCGAGGTAATTTGAACCAAGTACAGTCAACTCTCGTTATAGCGATATTCGTTATTACAGAATAGTCGGGTTCTGGCACACTTTTACAGGGAACAAATGTGCATCTATTTTATTTTGATTATTACAGCGGAATATTCGACTTCTGATACTGTCAGTAATTATTGGTAAGAGGATCTCCACGAGTACTCGAGTACTTGGGCACAGGCCGAGTCTAACAAGACTCGAGTCCATTCACAGGACTCTAGTACCCGTACAAGGTGGAATTTAATGATCGACTATAATACAGTGGACAATGCAGGACAATAATTTCAGCAGTTAATAATCAGCAATATAGTTTACACAATAATTATATGATCACACACTAGTATCTCTTTGCAGTCCATCTGCCACAACACTGAACATAACTGGTTTTCTAAATTCAATACAATGGCATGATTTGGCATCTATGTTCAGTGCTGGAATTAAGATGCAAAAAGCTATTTGACTTTATTCCTTAGTGTCATCATCATCTAGTGTAAGTGTCGGGTACTTGGGTCCGGGTCGAGTTTGACCCTCGCGTACAAACCGTATTGTTACGTATATATAAAAAAGAGAATTATTTTGTTTAGTTTTGTTTCTGTGTCAGGACTTTAATAAATATAATACAGCATGTGCATGTTCAACATGTTAGCAAAATTAACAATTACTCGCCAAACTAAGGGATATAATGACAAGACCTGTATAGTACCAACATGGCTGTTATAAAGAGGGTTGACTGTATATATATCCGAGAGCTGCGTATAGTTCACTGAGCTAGTAAGATCACAGGCGTTTAAACATTGTAAATGTATGTAGTTACACACATGTAAAACAAACAGGCTTGGTAAATTTGGCTCAAACTGTTGTCAACTATTCTCATACATTTTGCAAACTGTGTTATTATGTATCAACATAGATGGTCATGTGTACATTACTTTATGTATGTGTGTACGTGTTATTGTTTTTCAGGGATACATATAATTTATTTCAGATGTGAATGTGTTTATTTTTCATGGCTACACATAATATAATTTGTATCAGATGTTAAATACATCAGTGCATGTGTGATTTTTAGGATTACACATAACTACATGTAGTATCAGATGGTAAAGACATCACTGTATGTGTATTTGTGTTGATGTGTTTCAGGGCTACACATAACTAGTATCAGATGGTAAAGACATCACTATATGTGTATTTGCGTTGATGTGTTTCAGGGCTACACATAACTAGTATCAGATGGTAAAGACATCACTGTATGTGTATTTGCGTTGATGTGTTTCAGGGCTACACATAACTAGTATCAGATGGTAAAGACATCACTATATGTGTATTTGCGTTGATGTGTTTCAGGGCTACACATAACTAGTATCAGATGGTAAAGACATCACTATATGTGTATTTGCGTTGATGTGTTTCAGGGCTACAAATAACTAGTATCAGATTGTAAATACATCACTATATGTGTATTTGCGTTGATGTGTTTCAGGGCTACACATAACTAGTATCAGATTGTAAAGACATCACTATATGTGTATTTGCGTTGATGTGTTTCAGGGCTACACATAACTTGTATCAGATTGTGAAGAAACACCAGAAGCAGGCTGCCACTGACGAAGACACAACAGAACAACTTCACCAGGTATTAACTCGCTATATCACATGTTTCATTGAGTGTTCCGTGTATTACCCACGCCGTAATTTCTTGTGTATTGCCTGCAGCACGAAATAAGTCATATTTGACAATAAAGAGTTGTTTTGTAAAACTTATTATCAGATTGCCTGCTCCAACAGAAAGCCTGCATTAGCTTGAATGGCCACTGCCTAATCATGAAAACCAATCATTTGATCTATCTGTAAAGCCATTACCATTGTTATCCAAAAAGTGCTAATTACGTGTTGAGTTACTTGCATTGTAATTTTGCTCTGGGTATAAGCATAAATTAGGGGGAAAAAATTGTGAATTTGGATTTCTATAATTGAATTGATATCATTTGCAATATTAGACCTAAAGAAAAATGCTGGAAACTGATAGCAGACAGCTGATAATAATTGTCTGTATTTGAAGATCTGGGCCGAGTTCAACTAGACCGAGCAGAAAAACGTCCTCTAGAGAGAGACTGGTTTATGTGCTTCATTTTAACCCAAATGACCACTTTGGGAACCAGTCAAAATAGTTTTCAAACCTTTTTCTAAATTATTATTATTTTATATCCCACTTCCTCTTTCCCTTTTTCTCATTTCTTCCCGATTTGGCAACTCCTATCTTTCAACTTTTTTCGCTGTCCACCTCCATAGTCCTTGTCTTTCCATCCATAATAAGTGCTTATCTCTTGTGGCTATCTTTGCCACACACCCACCATTTTCCATCAGCTTTAGCTGTTGGCTTATTGTCCGACCACTTCGGACAGTGTTCAGAAGTTACTTCTGGCATTGTTAAGAGGTAGGTCCCTACTTACAACCACCTACTCTGCACCCTTACTACCGGCGGACATTAGTTAGTGCAGTGTGTCAGACCAGCTTTATTAACGACAGATATATATAGTTCACAAACCTTAGCAACAAAAATGACTGGCTGAAGTTAGGGTTGAACATTGCTTCACGAGAATCAGTTGATGTTGGAGGAACTGTCATCACATCATTGTCTATTGGTGTGTCATCGGTATCCATGGTGATTCTCAATTTAGTCAGTGTTAGTAGTGACCCTTTTCATTTCCATCTTTCTCTCTGTTGTTTTCTATAGGTCTTTGTATTTATAAAAGATGTCGACGTCATCTTGATCAACATGATGAGGGATTTGAAGCATACTTTGGGTGTTCGCAAGCAGTCAGAAATTTAACTTTCATCAAACCATTTTTTTTATTTATCATCCATAAATATAAACAACAGGTTTTTATAATTATATCTCTTATTTATTGTTTTCTTTTCTTTTGTTTGCAAAATTACTTGTTTTATTTATTTTTTAATTTGTTCTTTGTTTTATTTTGTTTCTTGTTTATTGCTTGTTTCATTTAAAGTCCGAACCACATTGTTAACATCTGCGATAAATTACTCTCCTATCTACATGTAATTACTGTTAGATTTCTCCCACATTTAAATCAAACAGAAATTGTAAAAAAAACCCATTACATTGACATATATTCCACTAACTAGAATGTAACCATTTCACCTATATCGACTTTGCTGAGATCTTTTAGTAATTTAACGCTGTCTGCCATTTTGCTTTTTTATGGAATACTCTTCAAGAGGGGTGAAACCCTCCAAAGTATATGGCATAATTAATATGATGTCATGCTGATTGCCTATACCATAACACATGTCATAACATTGTTTGATTAAATCATCTTTCAACCCCTCTTGGAGAGTATATTACATGAAAAAGCAAAACGACAGCCTACTTGCTTTTTGTCCTAGGTGATTTCAGCAAAGTCGATATAGGAGACATGGTTACCATCTAGTATGTGGAATCTATGTCAGTGCAATGGTTTTTTCATGATTTCTGTCTAGAAAAAATTTCAGGTAAATCTAGCGGTAATTAAAGGTAGGAGAGTAATTTATCGTAGTTGTTAACAATGTGGTTCACACTTTAGCATTTTTGCAAAATTATTTCTTTTTAAAAAATGTGTGTTTTTTTTGTGTTTTTTTTCTTGTTTATTGCTTGTCTCAATTAGTATTTATTTATAAAGATGTATATATTTTTTTTTACATAAAATCAATACATTTGATAAAGTTATTATGCTGTTTTCCTTCATGTGTTTCTTTCAAGTACAGTCGAACTGTGTATAAAGGACCTGATTAAAAAAATATTAAGAAAGTTGAATATGTGTGTGTGTGTGTGTGTGTGTGTATATATATATATATATATAGGTGTGTTTGAGTGTGTTTGTATGTAGGTATGTTTGTGTGTCTGTGTGTGTGTCTCTGTTTGTGTATGTGCATATATGTTTTTGTATGTGTGTGTGTGTGTGTGTGTGCCTGTGTGTTTGTGTGTGTGTGTGTGTATGTATGTATATGTATGTATATGTATGTTTGTGTGTGTATATGCATGTATGTTTGTGAGTGTGCGTGTGTGTATATATGTATATATATATATATATATATATACATGTTTGCCTCTGTATATTATATTGGTGTGCATGTGTTTGTGTGTGGTTGTGCATATGTGAATGTTTGTGTGTATATGTGTGTATGTATTTGTTTGTGTGTGGTTGTGCATATGTGAATGTTTGTGTGTATATGTGTGTATGTATTTGTTTGTGTGTGGTTGTGCATATGTGAATGTTTGTGTGTATATGTGTGTATGTATTTGTTTGTGTGTATATAAAAAGTAAAGTTTGTTTTATTTAACGACGCCACTAGAGCACATTGATTTTTAATCTTATCATCGGCTATTGGATGTCAAACATATGGTCATTCTGACACTGTTTTTAGAGGAAACCCGCTGTCGCCACATAGGCTACTCTTCTTTACGACAGGCAGCAAGGGATCTTTTATTTGCGCTTCCCACAGGCAGGATAGCACAAACCATGGCCTTTGTTGAACCAGTTATGGATCACTGGTCGGTGCAAGTGGTTTACACCTACCCATTGAGCCTTGCGGAGCACTCACTCAGGGTTTGGAGTCGGTATCTGGATTAAAAATCCCATGCCTCAACTGGGATCCGAACCCAGTACCTACCAGCCTGTAGACCGTTGTGTGTATATGTGTGTATGTATTTGTTTGTGTGTGGTTGTGCATATGTGAATGTTTGTGTGTATATGTGTGTATGTATTTGTTTGTGTGTATATGTGTGTATGTATTTGTTTGTGTGTGGTTGTGCATATGTGAATGTTTGTGTGTATATGTGTGTATGTATTTGTTTGTGTGTATATGTGTGTATGTATTTGTTTGTGTGTGGGACAGGACATGGCCCAGCGGTAAAGTGCATGCCTGATGCGTGGTCGATCTTGGATCGATCCCCGTCAGTAGGACCATTGGGCTATTTCTCATTCCAGCCAGTGCACCACGACTGGTACCGGTATATCAAAGACTGTGGTATGTACTATCGTATCTGTTAGATGGTGCATATAATGAAGCATAGTAACAATATCCATTGTACTTTCTCCTTCACATAAGCTTATGGGTTTTTTTCCCTCTGTTTATTGTTTATTTTTGACATTTTTTATGTTTAGGCTGCCAGCTGTTGAGAATTTTATAAAGTATTGGGTGGTTTGTCATGAACATATATTTCTATATATACTTATTAACTTTGTTTGACACCCAATAACCGATGTGCATGTTTGTGCTGGGGTGTCGTTAAACATTCATTCATTCAGTCAGTCATTTGGTTCTCATTACTATTTAATTAAAACAGGAAACTTTAATTGTGAATTAGCCATGAATACCTCATAAGAAAAGCAATGTTTTTATTAATTTTATGATATTAATAATTTCCTGATACGAAGGTCTGAAACCCAACTGCATTGATGTAGGCTTGGAAATCCATCTGCACCAGGCCCTAAGTTTGATTCAATTGATTGGAAACCTGTTTTATTGCATATAATACATATATTTATCCTATATCTTACCCATGATATCCAGGTCATAAACCCATGTGATAATGGTATTATAACCCAGTTAATAATGCTATGCAAATTTACAAGGTCTCTAGGTAATGTGTTGCTGTGGATAGGCCATTTGTTTACAAGCCAACAAGACCTGTATACCTGAACGTAACGTTTTCAAAGATTTAGTTGAAATGTGTGATGTCAAACTAATTTGTGCTAATCGTGAGATGTCATATTACCGATGGTGGCGACTTTAGTACTGTGATTTACTCAAATTGAATTAAAATGTTATTTTAGAAGTCTTATAGGATAAATAGAATTTGCTACTTGTGTCTTTAGTCCCCTACCAGAGGGGACTATAGATTTTATCTCCGTCCTTCTGTCTGTCTGTATGTATGTCTGTCTGTCAGCATGTCCATCTGTCCGTCCGTCTGTCCCACATATGTTTTCCAGATGTTTTTTGCAAAAGGCTTTGAGATATTGAGCTTCATCATGTACTGTTACAGATCAAGTTTGACTTCCATGACGATTTACCCATTTTAACAGAGTTATGGCCCTTAAAGTTAGGAGATGTGAAAATTTGTTTTCCAGACTTTTTTTCAGAAGACCTATAGATATTGAGCTTATATTTTGTGTTTAGGTTTATCATGTACTGTTGCAGATCACATTTGACTTTCATGGCGATTTACTTATTTTTAATGGAGCTATGGCCCTTGAACTTAGGAGATGTGAAAATTAGTTTTCCCGATTTTTGCAATGCTTGGAGGTATCAAGATGAAATTTTGTATATAGCTTTACAGTGTTCAAGATTAACAGTATCCCGATATCCCGGGGATACCAGAATTTAATTTTGGATACCAAACTTCAAGAACCCAGTATCCCACTGGGATACCATATAATACTAAGTTCTCAGGTGGGATACCAGATTTTGAAATGTTAGTATCCAACTGGGATACTGCCCCAACATTTTAATCTCGAACACTGCTTTATCATTTGTATATAGCTTTACAGATCAAATTGAAGTTTTGTGGTGATTTACCCAATTTTCAAAGTTATGTCCCTTGAATTTAGAAGATATGAAAAATTGTTGGGCCCAGTAGGGGACATCTATTGCTTTAGGAGTACTCTCAAAATGCTGGTTTAATATGTAAAATATCAACCTCGACAAATACCAATTAGCATAGACTCAGTTGATATTTTTCATATCAAAAAATACTTGTGACAAATCCTCTATATACAAAAGGAGTTGGCACAAGTTATCCAACTTATGAGGCCCTCTCCTAAGTAGGGCACAACTGGTTAAAGGCCATGGTATGTGCTTTTCTGTCTGTGGAAAAGTGCATATAAAAGATCCCTTGCTGCTAATGGAAAAAAGTAGTGGGTTTCCTTTGATGACAACGAGTCAGAATTACCATTGTTTGACATCCAATAGCTAATGATTAATATAATAAATCAATATGCTCTAGTGATGTCATTAAACAAAACAAACTTTAACTAAGTAGGGTTGAAATGTTACACCAACGTAACTTTTAATTATTACACCTGTTTAGGTTTTAAATTCACCTGCTCCAATTGATCTAGATTTTAAATGTAACAGGTACATGTATGTAAATTATAAAATGAGGTTCTGAAATACCACACATGTTTAGGTTTTAAAATACAACTACACAAGTCAGTAGTTAGCTTTTGAAATGCAACTGCACATATCTAGGTTCTGAAATGTTATGTACAGTTACCTGGGGGTTTTTTAATATTATTTTGCAAACATGTACTTCAGTTTTTTTCTGCACTCTGCATTGAAAAAGGAGGAAATTATAAACTGTAAATGTATATGGTTTTTAACAGGTTTCTATACAGAGTGATGTGCTTTCTACATTGCAACAAGATGTTAATCTGTGCAGTATATAAATTCTCCTCATGCAGTTTCAGTGATATCTGTGTTTAAGTGCTACAGTCATTAGAACCAATGTTTCAGTGCAGTGTTTGATTACTGTATATGTTTGAATCATTTTCATATGAGCGACATAAGGAGCCATTCAAATAGTATTTAACACTCGAAGTCAGGAAGTCAGAGGCTAATTCCGTGGGGGGTGCCTGTATAGTTGCAAACATTATGCACTGATGTATGAGGGGGGGGGGGGGGGCAAGGGGGCAGCAGCGATGGTTTATATATATTTTTACATGTATTTATATATATGTGTGTGTGTCCCCCCACTTTTTGGCATCTTCCTATGCCTGCATTATGTGGCATTACAGGGGGTGGGTGGGTGTATTTAACAGAGTTATGTAACACTTTTTTTATTACCCTAATTTTTTTCTTTCTTTATAAACACCGTTATGACAACAGTGTTTAACATAGGTCGTTATAGCTAGACATATACACACAATAACAATTATAAATAGAGTTGGAATGCATATCTGCTCTTTCCCAAATCGCAAATCAGTATATTAAAATGATATTACATCCATCGCATGACTTGTTTGTGAATAGGAGTGGAATCTCCAAGTGTTATGTAATATTTTGGGGGTGTATGGTCTAGCATTACGGAGCATTACTGGAGGGAAGGTGTTTAATTTTGACAAAAATAGTATTACGTAATATTTTGGGAGTGTATGGTCTAGCATTACTAAGTGTTACTGGAGGGAGGGTGTCTAATTTTGACAAAACTAGTATTACGTAATATTTGAATGGGTGTATGGTCTAGCATTACTAAGTGTTACTGGAGGGAGGGAATCTAATTTTGACCAAAATAGCATAACATAATATTTGAACGGGCGCTAAAGAGCTGGTGTGTTTTTCAGATCCAGACATTCCTGATGGACCTCAACCAGATTACAGCTGAGATCAAGAAGATGGAACAGACGGGAACCTCCATTATTCCTCCTTCCTCCAGCTAGTACACACAGTCAGTCTCATTGCTAGGTTGTCACACTTTGAACTTGTTACCAGTGTCCGCCCAGTGTCCAGCTAGCAGAACAAACATAGGTCATTTTCATCCTTGGTCAATTGTTCACTACATTATCTCGTGTCATGGTAATTTCACTACGGGATATATATTAAAATGATTAATTTAGGCATATTCAGTGTGTTCAATAGTAGACATTAGGTGACAATCTTCGGATGCCAATGCTACTGCTGCAGATGCTGCCTATTGTTCAAGATTACAATTGTGCACCTTACATTAAATAACGCTGTTTGCTTTTCTCAAATGGCTTCCTAGTTTCTAAGATAATGCACACCCTGATATAATATAAATGACCACAGTTGAAAGCGACAGATGAGAAAAAGATTGTGAATGATCTCTTATACACTTGTGGCTAAACATCAACTTTGACCTTTGTCAGCTAGTAGATATGAAATACCAGCTGTAATTCACTTACCTGGGCCCGTGCTTATAAAACCTTTAAGAGTCCAGACTCAATCTCTAATGACGTCACACGCATACAATTTGTATGGTGTTGTCATGACATTAGTGTCTCAAACTCTATCAGAGTCTTGAGTCTAGACTCTAAAAGGTTTATAAGCACCAGGCCAGTCTGTGTGTTCTTGTTATTTGTTGTACTGTAATTGAGTATTGGCCTTCAGTTGGTTCTTGAATTAATCATTTCAGTTATCTGGCACTTAATTGTCTTCATTGAGATTTCTTTTCTTTTCTTTATTTATATCTTGTTTTTGTCTTTCTTTTTATTAACATTGGTAAATATCTGATATCAACATCCTTTGAATATCATATGCAAACCTTTCTGCATCAATGTCTCAAGTTAAATTTCTTGCACAGTAATTAGTATATTCGTAATGAATAACGAGTAATGATAAATTTAATAGGCATAAAAGCTAATGGAATTCAAATTAAATAATTTGAAATTCTTTTGTTGTTCAGTATGTTTAATTGAAAGTTTTAAATTTTATTGGTAATGACTAAGGTCAGACCTAAATTTATTGGTCTTTGTTTTTTAGGAAGTAAAACTTTACAATCCATAGTAAATTCTAGTTTTGTAGATGACTGTTCACACACTGTTTTCAGTACTCAGCCTTGCTTTCCAAAGGTCTGCTGTTTTGTTAACAAGTTTGTTCTGGAGATATCTGTTATTTGCATTTGTTTAATAGTTAAGGGGGAATCACATGAGTGTACAATATCAAATACAAACAGCTTAAATAATTGATTGAAACATATTTTATTGTTTGAAAACAACAACAAAACAAATGTATTGAAAACAAGATTTCCAAATAACTAGGCCCTGTCCATTCTAGTTTCTACTATATTATGTACATTAATATTTTACAATATGGAATTTCAATAAATAAACAAGCGACAACAAAAGAAGAAAAATTACAGTTAGTTTGCTAATCTGACCGCATGGTTCTGACAGGTAAAACATAACATATATGGTATCACAGTTATTATTACTGAACCTGAAAATGTGATTTATTGAAACCATTTCCTTTCATAACATGAACAAAATATTACTTCATTATTTCCATCAGTGATTCAAGGAAAAATGTCTGATAAACACACACACACTGTTTAACAATAGTGATTGCATATGAGTTTGTATATGACAGTAGTACTCACTCTGATCTCCCACCCCACCCCCCAAAAAACCCCAACACAAAGGTAGAGGACAACCATCAAATTGATCTTTAGACATGTGACGCTATTTGTAACTTGTCATTACCTCGAACAACCTGCAATTTTGTTAAAAATAGAACACAGTCTGTTCTAGTCAGCATATGAGCAAATATCATGATATATGTTGCACCTATTTGACAGTACAGCATTTTGTCATCATGCTACACATTGATGCATGTGTGTGTGAGATTTTTGTACTCCATAGCAATTCACGTTTTTTTATTTGGTTTTGTTATTTAAAACGACAATAAATATCTTGCTTGCATCATGTTATTTATTTAATATCCTGGTTCCAGCGCTGTTTTAATATTTTCAATTCTAAATACACTCAGTTATTTTCAGGTCGTAAACCACCCAACTCATTTTCTGATCAAGTTTATTTCTTTAGTCTGTTTGAATCAAAAGGGAACCGATTGAATAATGGCAGAATTGCAATTACAGTTACTTTATCTTGACTGTACCAGATTTTGCCTTCATCCCTGTATATATAAAAGGAGATTTACCCTATGCAATTCGATGGCAATTTGTAAAGAAATTAACCTTTTTATTTACCCTGAACATTTTTGTTTATGCAAGTTGGTGTGGGTTTAAAACTGAATTGTATGTTTCTATAGAGGTTTAGCATTATTCATTTTATATTTCCATGCCAATTCCTTGGTTCCCCTTTGATGTAAACACTATATATGTTTGCTCTTTTTATTAGTGTACATTGACATTATGATAATAATATTGTGGGTTTTTACATTTAATATTATGTGGCAGAAAAAAAACCGTTCTTCAATGTGTTTGTAAATAAATATTGTTACTGTTTGATTAGGTGTTTTTCTTATCAGTTACAGTTGTAAGCATATTTTGCTGTTATGTCACATCAGTGTTGTATACAATCAAAAGTAATTTTTGTTTATAATTAGTATTTAAAAAACAGTAACGTCATGCATTATTTTAACAATCGTTTTAGGGGCATTCAACAAACCTGTAACTTAACCATGTGCAGCATGAAAAGAAATATAATATTCCATGTCCTCAACTGACAGTAAAAATTATTTATTTGAGACTTGACAAAATGACACACACTTATTTAATTTTGCTTGGGTTTTAACTACCTTACCATTTTATTATTATTATTTTTTTTTTTTTACAACCTTCAACGTTATTAAATTGAAACAGTGATCACCTAAAAGATACGACTTCAAACAAATTCATGAACATGAAACTAATATGTTATGGTTTTAAAAAAGTGCCCTGACTGAACTGCGTAGGGCAAGCAAAGAAGATGGCTCGCGTTTGGAATGTGCTAAAACCGTGTCAGTTTTGCTTTTTAATTTCCAGAATATTAAATACGTGTACTTTGTGATAGGAGAAATACTATTAATTACATTACAGATACAATCTATTCATGGGTACAATCTATTCATTTTTACCACCGTTTTAAGACACGAATAAGGTTTCATTCGATTCTTTTCTGGTGTAATTTCAGGAAGCTCGAGAACGATTTGTAAGTAAACTTTGAGTTCATCAATTGGCTAAGAAAACTCAAAAGAAAACATAACGTGCAATGAATGAAAACACACTGGCTAATTCCCAAGGAAGTTTAAAGAGTTTTTGAATAAACTCTGGCTTCAGTTTTCACCGAATCTGAAGGAATGACCGTCAGAAAGGCGTGATAAACGGGACTTGCTGTGCAAAAGAGGTCAAAAGGTTGAGACATTTTATTAAAAGTAAATGCGAGTAAGCACATTTAGTTCTGACGACGATAGTTACCGTTGAAGTCGTTCGATCTGGTGTCCAAAGTCTAAAACATTAATTCTATCATGGCGGGATTGCGAAATTAGAGCAACACTGGACTAAATATATTGAGGTAAAAGGTGAACGTATGAATAATGTTCATGTAGGTGAGCTATGTACATTCGGAATGCCTCTCGTATTTATATTTGGTTTCTGCAACATACATGCAGTGATGACGAGAATTTGCTCATTAGTAATCACTAGTTGTTCAACAGTAAACTTGCTCGGAAATGGGGCGAGAAAGGGGGCAGCTTCATGTCCCCAAAAATATCATGGGTGCAGACAAATGGTCCTCCCCGCTAGAAGCTCGTTAATTGTATGTTTATGAATATAATCATATTTATAATTCTGTGCTTTTCCTGGTAATGTGACCCATGTTTGCTAGCACAGATCAAAGTGCAAATCATGTCATCTACACCAACCAGCAACCGATACACATATCTACCCCACCCCAACCTCAAATATCCGTTATCATACCTGAAGCCCAATCGCAAGTATTGAAACACTTCGAAAATGTTGAGACCACTGGTTGAAGCCAATTCAAAAATAAATAATTTCTTTCCAATGCTGGTTGACTAACACAACGTTTCATAAGAAGTGGCGTTCAGATTTAGTTGTTCAAACGCGTTTCTAAAGATATATGTTCACATATAATACATTTAAAATTTAAATAAATATATAGCCTTGTATCAAAACTTATATATGTTCTTTACATGTTTTATTTGAACTTTCCGTTTAAAGTAAAACCTACAACTGTTGAAAGGTTCGTCTAATCACAGAAGGCAGGTGGTGTAAAACGTACATTATTTCGTTGGCGGTAAAACGTGTTTAGGTTAGAGTATATATGTAATCACAGAAACACTTTGTCTGGTCGGGGTATATGTAATCACAGAAAACACGTGGTCTGGTGGGGGTATGTGCACCTCCAGTTGAAGAAGTCGTAGTAGAGACCGCTGGGACAGGCCGACTTGGTCAACAAACCAAACGTGCATATGTAATAACTTGAACAGTTCGTCCAATCAGGAAACTGGAAGTAGGTCACATGGTTTGGACATACGATAGGACCTGCAAAATGGCAACAGTAAAATATTAGTGAGATGACCGATGGAACTATACATCACAAATCTAATTATCATTCATTGCTATATTCCATAAGTGTATTCTGTATCAGTTAAAAAGTTAATTACCTAATCATGTTCTATGTTGTATTGAACCAAGTGTTTAGGGGACAACATTTAAAAAATCTTCGGCAACCCGAAGTTGGTTCACATGGTTTTTACCTAGTTAACCGATTGTTCGGTTGAATCAATTATTATTGTGTAACCTAGTCGGTGAGTTACTTAAAACTTGCATTGAACTTAAGTTTTAATGACAATATTTTCTGTTGGTTTAAGCAAAATATGCAAATATTTTATTGCAAAATATTAATAGTTTCTATGATACTTGACAGAGTGACTATCAGAACCGTTAGCAGTTCAGTACGTAACGGTAACCCATTGGCAGTTAACATACTTATAACGTTACTGAACCAACAAGCAAACTCAATCTGATTAAAATTAGCTCTACTGGTCTACCAGTAGATTTAACAGCATTTCGTGGACTCTCATGTCCAGGTGACATTTCATCTATAAAAAACAATTTAAATATCGACCAATTACACTTTTGCCTTTTATAGCGTTATTCGGGAGCATACAAATTCTAAAAATATCGGACGAGACTATTTATGCAATAGGCGAACTTGTTGGTCTATTTCAACATTGAAAAAAACAGGGGGAAAAGTGCAGTAATAAACTCTGGATTGTATACTAGTATAAACAGATTTTGTGGCTATACCATCACGTTTTTGGGGGTTTTTTGGTTGTTGTTTTTTTAAACGAATTTTATATTGAAATTAGTTTCCGGCATACTTTGTAATTCACCCGAATCATTTCGTATACCCTCGGCATAAACCCGAATGTTTTCAAATTATTTTCAGATCACTGGCATGATTTTGCAAGTAAGGTTTTGATTGGTCGAATGAAAGGTCAACTGGACATGAGCTCCAACGGGCTGCTGTTAGATCCACATGTAATAGTAATTAACCAGTGGAGCTAATTTAATTAGATTGCCGTGAAATCCACAGGTAATAGTAATTAACCAGTGGAGCTAATTTTAATTAGATTGCCGTGAGATCCACAGGTAATAATAGTAATTAACCAGTGGAGCTAATTTTAATTAGATTGCCGTGAGATCCACAGGTAATAGTAATTAACCAGTAGAGCTAATTTTAATTAGATTGAAGCAAACTGAACGACGGTTGTGTTTTATATCATCATGACCTTGCCCCGTTCCACGAAGCGATCTTAGCGCTAAGATCACCTTAAGTGTATACAGTAGTTATGCACTTAGGGCTAAGATCTCTTCGTGGAACGGGGCCCTGATCATGTCCTCTATCGCAGTGACAAACATTTGTTCTTCTATATGGCATACCGGCCTCGGTGGCGTCGTGGTTAGGCCATCGGTCTACAGACTGGTAGGTAATGGGTTCGGATCCCAGTCGAGGCATAGGATTTTTAATCCAGATACCGACTCCAAACCGTGAGTGAGTGCTCCGCAAGGCTCAAGGGGTAGGTGTAAACCACTTGCACCGACCAGTGATCCATAACTGGTTCAATAAAGGCCATGGTTTAAGCTATCCTGCCTGTGGGAAGCGCAAATAAAAGATCCCTTGCTACTAATCGAAAAGAGTAGCCCATGTAGTGGCGACAGCAGGTTTCCTCTCAAAATCTGTGTAGTCCTTAACCATATGTCTGACACCATATAACCGTAAATAAAATGTGTTGAGTGCGTCGTTAAATAAAACATTTCTTTCTTTCTATATGGCATTTACAATGACATGAATATTGACAATTGCTTAGGATGTTCTTCCAATGCTAGTACTGTTGCTACTTCATAATGATTACACTGAGGTTTATAGTGGTTTAAGTCTCTGTGATATTCTACAACTACTGTTGGTTGCTGCTTCTAAATCACTTACACTTGGAAGGTTGCGCTGGTTTGGGGTATTTTGATGACCGACAGTTGACGTTGTACTTCCAGTCGCAGTAGCGAGTGTCGGGGTTGAACTGGAGACCCACGGGACACTTGCGCACCCACAGACCGCCGTTGAAACACTGGATGTACTGGTCGCAGTGCTGTGGGTGGGGAAACAGACCCAGCTTACCACCACAGAGGCGCGACTCTTTGGATAATCCAAACCGTGGAAAATATGCTAAAATAAACAGAACGACAATTGGCAGTGTTAGCATGAAGTGACTGGAACTATTAAACCTACATAGGGAGAGAGGCAGGGTCAGTTCCCCCATAAATATAGGAAAAAGGTGTAAGGAGCTCTTTTTCTCGAGCTGGTAAAAACTCTCTACTACTGTGTGAGTGCATTACCCACCCCCCTCCCTCCAATCAAGCGTATGGTTTGTACATTCCTGACAATGTTGATAATTATGAAAGCTCTCTTAAAATGTTTTGCGTAAATTGTTAATTTTTACAAATCCAGTGTGTTTTCGGTCGTCCTAGAGTTTGTAGCTGAACCATTTGCAATCTTAAAGTGACTCGCTCCAGCCAGTGCACCACAACTGGTACATCAAACGCTGTGGTATGTAGTATCCTGTCTATGGATAGTGCATATAAAAGATCCCATGCTGCTAATCGAAAAGAGTAGCCCATGAAGTGGCGACAGCGGATTTTCTCCCGCAGTATATATGTGGTCCTTAACGATATGTCCGACGCCATATAACCGTACATAAAATGTGTTGAGTGCATCGTTAAATAAACCATTTCCTTCCTTCGTAAAGCGACCGTCCGGAGTGTCCTGTCATTGTTTAGATGTTATCGACTAATATAGCCTTTTTAAATACATAAAACAATTAAATAGAATATCAATGTTTGTACTTTCAAAATGTTTCTGATCATCCTAATATTTGTAGCTGCTCAAATTTGAGTTTATTTCGTAATATATATTATTTTCGTATACATAAAAAATTATTGTGAGGTAGAATCTATAGTCCGTCCCAGACTCCATAACGAATTTATTTATTTTGTAAATAAATTCAGTTTGGTTTGACGTAAGAAGAAAAGTAAATTTTTTTTGGCAATAACAAAAACACACACACAAAAACAAAACAAAACAAAACAAAAACAAACAAAAAATCACCTATTTTTGTGTGCAATTTATAAAATAATCGACTTATAAATAAATAATTTGTAGTGCAAATACCATAGTAAAAAACCGGCGCTCCCAGTGGGAAGGACTATAGTTTGGTTGCTTTCAAACAATAGGAGGACCAAAAATATAGTGACTTTTACAAACACTATTATTGTACTTAATATGTAATTTTAATCGTTAAAAGGATCTATTAGTATGAAGTGTGTTACAATAGCAACAGACTCAACAATTTCTTTAAAATTATGTTTTCGAATTAGTAAACTTAATGTCTTGGCTTAACGACTGTGTGATTGTCGACTAAATACGTGCTTTGATTCATAGCAGGCACTTTGTTTAAGTACAGTTGTACACTATACAAGGACAGTCGTACTAAAACTGATGCACTAAGCAAACTAAGCAGATCGTGTATGTAAACACGTAAATCTTACATTTACAAACGCACATGACGTGAACAACTTTAGAAATGTGTTCAAATGAATACTCTAGTCGACTCTATTGACATAATGATAGGAAATATATACACTCCGATTTATTCTCTTGACGTGACGAAAACAAAACAAGCTAGCGCTATATATTTAGTTGTTACATAAGAGGGAAAGACGTAATGACGAATATCCAGATGTGATGGTATATATGCCAGGGGCCAATAAAGGTTTCGAATAAATGACGTGGATGCTTACAAAAAAATAATCCTACTATTTAATTATATTTACTGTCAAAACGTATTTGGACATAAAATTGTGGACACTAATCAAACATCAGCACACAACAAGGACACAATGTAACAAATAATATTGGAAGGAAATGAATGGAAATGTTTTATTTAATGACGCACTGTACACATTTTATTTACGGTTATATGGCGTCGAACATATGATTAAGGACCACATATATTGAGGGAGGAAACCCGCTGTCGCCACTCCATGGGCTACTCTTTTTCGATTAGCAGCATGGGATCTTTTATATGCACCATCCCATAGACAGGGTAGTACATACTACGGCCTTTGATGTACCAGTCATGATGCATTGGCTGGAGCGAGAAATATCCCAATGGGCCCACTGACGGGGATCGATCCAAAACCAACCGCGCATCAAGCTACGTTTCGCCCAAATAATATTGGAATATCAGTATTAAACAACTGCTTATCAGTTCGTGGTTAGGTAATACGTGGTACATAACAGTCATACTAGCTTATAAAGCAATTAGTACATTCAACGACCAGGTACTTTTGTTTGTCTTAGCCCCGGTACTAATAAGAGTTAAATTCAACTTCCCGAGACAACACCAAGGATTTAATCGAGGTGAAGAAGACGCTAGCATTTTCTTTTACGGTGATTGAAACTAAAATGGGACATTGTTGATTATATGAACACGTGTGTGTGTGCGTGTGCGTGTGCGTGTGCGTGTATTTCAAGAGTCAATTATTCGTCTATTGGTTTTATTTTAAAATTAAAAGTACCTTTCATTAATGCAACAAAAAAACCCAAACAAACAAAAAGAACAAACACACACTCCAAAGGAAAGAAAAAGAAAAAAGAAAGAAGAAACATTTGGCACTGAAATCATATTAGTTAAAAAAACAACTGCACAGTGATGAACATCAATAGGTGCAACTATAAATCAAAGTTTAGTTGATCTAGGACTTAATGAAAAAACCCACAAAAAACTGGTGCTAAACTCGAAACTTTAACGTTGAGCAAAAATGAAATATATTTTGATTAAACATTTTTAATTAATTTATTTTTTATATTTTTTTCATATACACTGTGATCAGCATCAAAAGGAACAACTAAATGTTTAATTTAAAACGTTTAAAATTAATTAATTTTTAATTATTTTCACATGCACTGTGATGAACATCCATAGGTGCAACAAAAAACTAAGTTTAATCGATATAGGCCATATATTGTGAGAAAATTAATATAAACGCGAAACTTAAACGCAAAGTTGACGCCATCGTCGGGAAAATAATACGTATATTTCGTCTTTTTACTTCGAAAAACGAGAGAAAAACAACATATAAAAGCAACTTTATAAGATAACTACCCCCCCCCCCCCCAAAAAAAAAAGAGCAAAAAACACCCCCCCCCCCCACACACACACACACAAAAACCCACCAAACAAAACAAGAAACCAACAAAAATCCCCACATTAAAACAACTGAAGAAATGATAGAAAACAAAATAAAATTAAATAAATAAATAAATCAACAGTATGCAGGAGCTTGTATATGGACGTAGCCCAGTGGTAGCGTGGTCGGTTTGGGGTCGATCCCTGTCGGTGACTCATTGGGCTATTTCTCGTTCCAGCCAGTGCATCACAACTGGTATATAAGAGGCCGTAGTATGTGCTATCCCGTCTGTGGGATGGTGCATATAAAATGTCTCTTGCTACTAATAGAATATAAAAATTACCAAATGTTTGACATCCAATAACCGATGATTAATAAATCAATGTGCTCTAGTAGTGTCTTTAAGCAAAACAAACTTTATGCATATGTACTTAGTTCAGGTTTTCTCCAAAATTAATTACGTTCTTAGATAGTGAAAATTCCGAATTTCAAGTACCTAAATAGGTAAGGCGATACGGATCATTCTTCACAAGCATAGCATGACCTTTTTCGGAAACACTATTTAGCTCATTAATAAATTTAATGGATTAGCAAACGGGGTGTAGGCCAATTTAAAAATACCTGTCAGTACATACGTTTTTTTTAAATAAACAATAAAAATATAAATCATATTATAAACTATCAATTATTTTCAGCCAATCACTTACTAGCTAGAGAGATCCGATGCAGACATATGTGGCTCTATTCCCGTAAAAAAGGCCTCCTTTGCTTTTAACGGTTCTTTTATATGGTACCGAAATTTGGAGGTTTGAAAATTTGTCATCAATGCAAAGACATATGTAAGAATACAGACATTGTTATTTACCATCTTTATGTCAGTCTAAACCAAATACATGTACATATAAAGTATATACATTTTTAACTCTAACAAATTCAATTAATTTGTTAAAAAACCCAACCGCCCTCAAAAAAGAAAAAAAAAAAAAGAGAAGAAGAAGAAGAGAAAAAAAGGAAACAAACAAATACACACAAAAAATATATCGCTCACCCAATCGTGTACAGAATTAGAATTCGAAAGGCTGAACAGAAAAATGGTGCACAAGACTAATACTAATTATAACGGAATAATTTACGAGTGTGTAGTTTCTAACCTTCCTTCCTATATTACATGTTTTCTGTCTTGTCTATCTATTTAAGTATGCATCTGTCTATCTATATATCCATGTGTTGTATCTATCCATCCATCCATCCATCCATCCATCTATTTATCTAATATATCTAAGCTGTCTACCCATGTGTTGTATCTATCCATCCATCCATCCATCCATCTATTTATCTAATATATCTAAGCTGTCTATTCATCCATCCATCCATCCATCTATATCCAATAATCCATCCATCTATGTTAATACTACGGCCATTGTTATGACAATACTAATGACACTTACTTGATATCACTACAACAAAAACCAAACAGGTGATCTTCATTTTTCAGGTAGTTAGTTCTGTCTTACAATATAAACTATTATATTTACATATTTGTACACTTTCTTCTGATGTGTTTCAGTCTGCACTTAAATCCATACGAACTGTACTAAACTGACCAGTATATGATGTTAATTTATCATTTATCTTCAACACAATACATCCCAGATGTTTTTCACAGAATGACGTGACAGCTACGCAGCCGATTGGGTCTGGTATTATGTGCACGCAGGTCGGTGACGTCGCGTTCAATAGCAGCGGAGAAAAACATCAAATAGGTAGCGCTGGGCGTACACACACTCGTGACCGTTCAATAAAGATGATCCGCCGTCAGAAAGGCTTATTGGAAAGTTAAACACCGTCAGAGAGATTCTTTTATTCCATGCTCACATGAACAAATGTTTTGGAATGTATTTCAGATAGAAGATATCGTTGATATTTAGACAGAACGTCACCTGTATCCTGAGAATAAGCCCTGCATTTGTGACGGTGCCCTCTCGCCGATGGTTCGAGTAAAAACAAACGAAAGAGTTCTAGATGTAACAAATATGAATAATCCCAAGTTCAAACAATTATTATGTGTCCCTCTCAACAACAATTACAATCGAACGCAACGAATCAACACATTGTGTGAAAAGCTTTCTTTTCATTACAGAGTAATCTTGGTGTTCTATCAGAAATATTCCAATGTTAGGCCTATCCAATACCCAGTGAGCCAAACATCACAAGTTAAGTTAGATTTGAAAGTTACATGTCAAACAATAAAACCACAAACGCACCCCCCCCCCCCCCCCCCCCACAGTCCTACCCATTAGGGAAAATGAGAATAAAGAAAGGCAAGGTTAGATTTGATAGTTGCTTGCCAACTGATAAAACCACAAACGCAGCTCCGAACTCATACTCACCGACCATCGGTCTACAGGCTGGTAGGTACTGGGTTCAGATCCCAGTCGAGGCATGGGATTTTTAATCCAGATACCGACTCCAAACCCCGAGTGAGTGCTCTGCAAGGCTCAATGGGCAGGTGTAAACCACTTGCACCGACCAGTGATCCATAACTGGTTCAACAAAGGCCATGGTTTGTGCCATCCTGCCTGTGGGAAGCGCAAATAAAAGATCCCTTGCTGCTAATTGGAAGAGTAGCCCATGTAGTGGCGACAGCGGGTTTCGTCTCAAAATCTGTGTGGTCTTTAACCATATGTCTGACGCCATATAACCGTAAATAAAATGTGTTGAGTGCGTCGTTAAATAAAACATTTCTTTCTTTCTTTCATACTCACCGACTTGGGAAATTGAGAACTATTACAGACAAAAGACCTGTGTTTTTTCAAGGCAAAGACCGAATTTTACCATTAAAATATCAGAGCACATTCCTTAATTCTTACCCTTACCTCTGTAAAATGCCATCCCATACGCCTGACCGGCCTCGGTGGCGTCGTGGGAGGCCATCGGTCTACAGGCTGGTAGGTACTGGGTTCGGATCCCAGTCGAGGCATGGAATTTTTAATCCAGATACCGACTCCAAACCCTGAGTGAGTGCTCCGCAAGGCTCAATGGGTAGGTGTAAACCACTTGCACCGACCAGTGATCCATGACTGGTTCAACAAAGGCTATGGTTTGTGCTATCCTGCCTGTGGGAAGCGCAAATAAAAGATCCCTTGCTGCCTGTCGTAAAAGAGTAGCCTATGTGGCGACAGCGGGTTTCCTCTAAAACAATATGTATGGTCCTTAACCATATGTCTGACGCCATATAACCGTAAAATAAAATTTTTGAGTGCGTCGTTAAATAAAACACTTCTTTCTTTTCCCATACGCCTGTGTATGAACATGTATAAATATCTACAACTTTATCATGCTGTAGGCCTAAGTGGCATTCATTGTAAACTAACTGTTTAATAAGTATCATATAATTACGTGTACAATATGACTTTTACACTCGATTATGACGTTAAACTTCCATCGAAAGTCAAGGGTTAGTCTATCGTTGTGTTATGTTTCTAAACACGCCAACTGCCTTCTTTACGAATTGTACTCGATATTAAATGAACTTTAATAACGTTTTTAAATAAAATAATTAATCTAATTAATCAATGCTGACATGCGAGTGGGCTTTAATAACATGTGAAAAAGCTGAAATTGTGTTTATAACGAGAATTAGTTTTCACTTTGCTTTATTTATAGATATAAATAAGACTAAACTTTAAAAAAATACTGATAATTGGAAATAAAATGTTTGTTCATGTGGCCTGTTAAAGCGAATGTTTTGTGTCTTGCTTCCAAGGAAACATCACATTGACACAGGGACGTAACTTGCATTTGGTTTGATGTGTTGTATTCCAGACACGTACACTATTAAGTGTATCGCTCTGTCTTCACTCTGGTGCAGCGATCTTCAAAGCAGACAGTGTTTGTCTTGTCCGGTGTACGCATACCACGTGACTATCATCATAATATCGTTGAATATCTCAAATGTTTAAGAAAAGCAACACGAATGGCATAGGCCTATTTTTGTAGCAGTACATTATCTATACTTCGTGATATATATATTTGTTGTTGTACATTATCAATACATGCCAATATATAATTGTTATATTTACATTTGTAGCAGACCATTATCAATACGTCGTGATATGTATACTAGTGTGTGTGTGTGTGTGTGTGTGTGTGTGTGTGTGTGTGTGTGTGTCTATCTATCTATCTATCTATTTATTTATCTCTCTCTCTCTCTCTCTCTCTCTCTCTCTCTCTCTCTCTCTCTCTCTCTCTCTCTCTCTCTCTCTATATATATATATATATATATATATATATATATATATATCTATATCTGTAGCAGGACATTATCAAAACGTAATAAATCATCATCAATACGTCGTAATATATAGTTGTTATAGAACATTATCAATACGTCGTGATATATAGTTATAACACATTATCATTTCATTTAATTTAAACTTATTTTCGTGCTTATATCCAATAAAGGTTAAAGTACGCTGTCCTGGGCACACACCTAAGCTATTTGGGCTGTCTGTCCAGAATAGTGGGTTAGTTGTTAGTTAGTTAGTGGTTACTGAGCAAGAAGAGGGTGTAGTGGCCTTACACTTACCCATTGAGCTACGAACCCTGTACCTACCAGCCTGTAGTCCGATGGCTTAACCACTGCTCCACCGAGGCCGGTAGCACATTATCAATACGTCGTGGTATACAGTTGGGCGGGATTTATCTCAGTCGATTGAGTGCTCGCCTAAGGTAAGTGCGTCGTAGGATCGAACCACCTCAGTGGATTCATTCAATTGATTGGTTTTTTCTCGTTCAAACCAGTGCATCACAACTGGTCAAATGCCGTTGTTTGTTCTTTCCTGTCTGTGGGAAAGTGCATATAAATGATCCCTTGCTGCATTAGGAAAAATATAGCGGGTTTTCTCTGATGACTACGAGTCCAAATTACCAAATGTTTGACATCCAATAGCCGATGATTAATTAATCAATGTGCTCCAGTGGTGTCGTTAAACAAAACAAACATTTGGTATATAGTTGTTATAGTACATTATCAATACGTTGTGGTATGAAGTTGTTAGAGCACATTATCAGTATGTCGTGATATATAGTTGCAATAGTACATTATCAATACATTGTGGTATAAAATTGTTATAGCAGATTATCAAAACGTCGTAGTATATGGTTGTTATAGTACATTATCAAAACGTTGTGGTATGAATGAATGAATGAATGTTTAACGACACCCCAGCACGAAAAATACATCGGCTATTGGGTGTCAAACTATGGTAATGGAAACAAATAAGGTGATGATCAACATCAACAGAAAAATTCAAGATATAAATAAAAACAGTGTAAAGAACTGTGCAAAATACAAATACAAATATCACAGAGAGATACTGACTTTTACTCTAAACTTCAATGTGTGCTGTATTGGCCATTCTCAAAGAGAATGTTACACCCTTGCACCACGGTGAGGTTACAGCACGCGCAGGGGTTGTGGTATGAAGTTGTTAGAGCAAATTATCAGTATGTCGTGATATATAGTTGCAATAGTACATTATCAATGCATGGTGGTATAAAATTGTTATAGCAGATTATCAATACGTCGTAGTATATGGTTGTTATAGTACATTATATATACGTAATACATAGTTGTTATAGTACATTATCAATACGTCCTGGTATAAAGTTGTTATAGCACATTATCAATTCGTCGTGGTATATAGTTGTTATAGCACATTATCAATACGTCGTGGTATATAGTTGTTATAGCACATTATCAATACGTCGTGGTATATAGTTGTAATAGTACATTATTAATACTCAGTTATATATAGTTGTTATGGAACATTATAAATATGTGGTAATATATAGTTATAGCACATTATCAATACGTCGTGGTATATAGTTGTTATAGCACATTATCAATACGTCGTGGTATATAGTTGTTATAGGACATTATCAATACGTCGTGGTATATAGTTGTTATAGCACATTATCAGTACGTCGTGGTATAAAGTTGTTATAGCACATTATCAGTACGTCGTGGTATATAGATGTTATAGCACATTATCAATACGTCGTGGTATATAGTTGTTATAGCACGTTATCAATACGTCGTGGTATATAGTTGTTATAGCACATTATCAGTACGTCGTGGTATAAAGTTGTTATAGTACATTATCAATACGTCGTGGTTTATAGTTGTTATAGCACATTATCAGTACGTCGTGGTATAAAGTTGTTATAGTACATTATTAATACTCAGTGATATATAGTTGTTATAGAACATTATAAATATGTGGTAATATATAGTTGTCATAGTACATTATCAATACGTCGTAATATATAACTGTTTTAGTACAATATCAATATGTCGTAATATATAGTTGTTATAGTGCATTATCAATACGTCACAATATATAATTCTTTTAGTACATTATCAATATGTCGCATTATATATATAGTTGTTATAGTACATTATCAATACGTTGTAATATATATTTCTTATATAGAGGATATTTCATGTGTTTTGTCAAATATGATTTATATCTCATCGAGTGAAGTTTGCAATCATATCACACGAATCGCGCTTTCTATTTATTATATAACATTTGGCAATTTACCTTTATTTTTAAAATGCCAGAAGCAAAATAGTTCCGACTTTCTTACAGTGAAGATAACACTTTCTACAGTGACGATAACACATTTTAGAGTGAAATAGTGAAAATTTCACCCTAAAATGTGTTATCGTCACTGAGTGACTGATAACACTTTTATTTCACTGATATTTTAAGACTTTTCACTATACAATAAAGTACATTATCAGTACGTTGTAATATATAGTTATAGTATATTAATACCAATATGTCATAATATATTGTTGTTATAGTACATCATCAGTACGTCATGATAATTATATATTTATGATAGAATATTATCAATAAGAAAAAAGTTCAAGTTTGTTTTGTTTAACGACACCACTAGAGCACAGTGATGTATTAATCATTGGTTATTGGATGCCAAACATTTGGTCATTTTTACATATAGTCTTAAAAAAGGAAACCCGCTATATTTTTCCATTAGTAGCAAAGGATCTTTTATATTCACCATCCCATAGACAGGTTAACATACCACGGCCTTTGATATAACAGTCGTGATATTTCTGGAACGAGAAATAGACATATGGGATTATCAGTAAAACGTGATATATATTTATAGTAGTACATTATTAGTACATGCACGTCATGGTATATATTTGTAGCTGTATATTTAATATCAATACATTGAATATTGAAACAAGTAGGACGATCGAAGGCAAATACGTATTGGTGTGATCGAGAGTATGGAGATATGTAATATATATAACACCAGTCCAGGAAGCCCACGTCGGTAAGAATGATAGAAAAACTAAATATCAAGTATGCTATAAGGTACCCCTCACCCCCTCGAGTAGCTTGGCGCCTTTCATTTTAATATCTTAAGCTTAAGATATATCTATGTACTCAGTTTAATGAATTATGATTTGAGTGGGATAATCAATATGGATAGGTAGATCGATTTTACGCCCCATCACGGGGGTCCCGTTTTACGAAGTGAAGGTATTATGTCAAAGTTGCTTCCCGCCAAAAATTATTTATAAAGTTTTGATTTGAAACATAAAGTTTATACCTTCAGCTATATGCCTATAAAAAAAATACAACCAAATAATTTCATGTACTAGTAACCCCCCCCCCCCCGCAAATAAACACACAAAACAAACACCATACATACATACATACATACATACATAGATATCAATGTATGTATGTATGTATGTATGTATGTATGTATCTATCTATCTATCTTGAGAGTATGTCACACGTATTAACAAATTAACTAGTGATATCACTGTTTTATGCGTACATATTCACTAAGTTTCCCCCATAATTCTTTGCAGACAAATGACAAAGAAACAAAGATGGTGACCATGCTATATTTAGCCACAGATTATTCGAGAAACTCCTATTGTCGTCCAGTATAAGACTTTGAAAAAATATTATTCTTGAGTTAATTATAGAAACATTATGCGTGTGATCGATTATTATTTATTACAAATAAATGTGAAAATAACAAAATATTGTAGTTTCAACTTCGACATAGGACCTTTAAGTGCCAAATTATAAATGCACTCAAGGTGATTTTGTTGGGACGGGATCTAGCTCAGTCGGTAGAGCGCTCGCCTGAGGTGCTTTGGTCATAGGATTGACCCCCCCCCCCCCCCCCCCCAAGTGGACACATTCTCTGATTGGGTTTCTAATGTCCTAACTGCTGTCCTACGACTGATATATCAAGGGCCGTGGTAAGTCCTGCATGTCCTGTGGGAGAGTGCATGTCAAACATCCCTAATGAAAACAATGTAGCGGGTTTCCTCTGAAGACTACGAGTCAAAATTATCAAATGTTTGATACCCAATAGCCGATGATTAATAAATCAATGTGCTCTGTTAGTGTCGTTAAACAAAACAAATTAACTCAACTCACTTAAAATTAACAGAAGTGTCCTTTTTTTGTTTAAAAGTGTCCTTTTTATTTCTACGATGTAATTATTTTTAACTGACGCCTCCACTCCACCCAGAGCCGGTTTATCCTAGTAGCACATGTAGCACGCCCCCGCACTTCAGGGGCCCCGCGGTGATGTGTACATTGATTTTCCCCAGGTAATTTTTTCTCCCTCCCCCGAGGGGAATGCAAAATATATATCCTGGGAATGGGGACCCGCTGTTATTTGTGCTACAGGACACGTAAATCAATAAACCGGCTGTAACTCAATCCACCACCTCCCTCCCCACGAGATACTCTAGGGCAGTAGGGCAAGTACGATCATGATCACACCTCAAACAAGCGTCCTACCACTGCGCCACATCCCATTCCCAGCTGACTAAAGATCTAACTCTGGTTTAAAGTGCTTACCGTCACTTTTGAGAGAGCCCCTATAAGCCGGGGTTAAGTCAGGACAATGTTTTTACACATTTAGCACGTTGTTGTGGAAAGCCGCGAGCAAACTGCGAGTTGCAGAATGGGACATAATGTGGACTGCTTCCAAAGCGTTTGTTGTGTTTTCTGCTGGGGGTGGATTTAACAGATGTGCGCCGTACAAACAAAGGCAACAACACCTGGACGTAATGTCAAAAGGTAGAAAGAACACTAAGTAAAGATCGTTTGATTCGTAAGATCACTGTTAATCAAGTTCATTAAAACGGCCAAACAATATAAACTGCCAAACAGCAAACAATGTGTACACCCGCCACATTTTTCCATTAGTAGAAAGGGATTTTTTTATATGCATCATCCCACAGACAGGATATCACATATCACAGACTTTGATATACCGGTCGTGGTGCACTGGCTAGAACAAGAAATAGCCCAACGGGCCTACTGACGGGGATCGATCCTAAACAGACCGCGTATCAAGCGAGCGCTTTACCACTGTCCTACGCTCCGCCCTGACAAATTAATGAATAAAGTATATTGTTTATTGTGTCAATGTCAAGTCTATGAATCGAGATTGAAGCAGTCGAGATGGAACAACGTGAAAACCAAACACAAAATAAAAGAGTACATGGGATATATCGCGTGACTTAAAAAAAAAAAAAAAAAAAAAAAAAAAAAAAAAAAGATTAAAAAGGAACCCAAACGAATAATAACAACCCCTGAAAATACACAAAACAACAACAAACAAACAACAAACAAACAAACTTGAATAGTGGGAAAAGTATGCAATGGAGAGCAGTGGAATATTTTGCACAAAACCAATTTATTGTAGTACAATAATAATTTTGATTTTGATATATATCTCACTTTTAAAATTACGCGTAATTCCAAACGAGATGTAATTGGAAAAAAAAAATGCTATACCAATGAAAATGTTCTTAAAATCAACAGGTACGTACTAAAAACGAAGGTCGATTGGCCCACAATTGTGTTTGCTTACAGCCCTTAGTCTTTTGTTACAAGACAAAATACATTCCTTTATTTTTGCCCCAACATGTCGAGATTTCCTTTAAAGAATTTCTACAGGTGAAAACGTCTGCATGAGCCGCTGTCGACTTTAAAGGAGTAAGAAGAAGTTTGTTTTGTTTAACTACTCCACTGGAGCACAATGATTAATTAATCAACGGCTATTGGATGTCAAAACATTTGATAATTCTGACACGTAGTCTTCAGAGGATACCCGCTAAAAAAAATTCCTAATGCAACAAGAAATCTGTTATATGCACTTTGCCACAGACAGGAAAACACGTCTTTAACGGAGAGACTGTCCAATACTGAATAGTTCATAGGGGGAATAAAAATAATTTTTCAAAATGTTAGGGGCAAAACTCGTCGGCGCTCCGACGAAGGGGCGAATATTCAAAATTTTGAAAATTGACATTAAAACATTTTTCATATTGTTAGGCCAGTAGATTTTTATTCTGAAAATAACAACTTGATATTTTACTTCTTTAATCAGTTAATCAGTTAATTAATTAATTAATTTTGACAATGAGGAAAATCGCTGGATAATAGAATAGATGTTTAACGACACTCCAGCATGAAAAATACATCGGCTAGGTCTATGGCGTGTCCAACTATGGTTCACTGGATAAAGCCCGGTGTCACATATAATTTGCACTCCCCTGGATTTGCACTCCCCAATCAACATTATATATAGAATAAACACTCCCCAGTGCATATTATACGTGTAATATACACTCCCACTGTCTATAGTATATGTATAATATGCATTCCCTCTGAATAATATGCACTCCCCCATTAACGTAGGGTATAATATATTTTAAACACTCACATAATTACTAATACGGATCGTATATACTTTTAGTGTTTTTGACGTTTGTATACTTTGAAAAAGTAGGTATAAATCTCAGTGGCGAATCTAAACGAGGGTGTTGGGTATATGAATCAGGTGCGGACCCAAAGAGGCTAAAACTGTTCTGGATCCGCCCTTGCATATTTGAAGAATAAAACTAATAACTCATCATATGTGGTGATCGGATGGATCCCAGAATCTCTTCACCCATCACTGGCTTCTCTTACTTCCGATTAATATGACAGAAATTATATGGAGATAACATTGCAAAGCTTGGTCTTAAACAGGTTCATATTGTATAATCACAAAATAATTACATCAGACCCACCCCACCCCAGTTAAGTGCCACCTTGTATGCTTAAAGATCCGACATGAACAACCATTGTTTGTTTAACGACATTAGTAGTAGAGGTGGCACTTGGGTACCAAAATATGCAAATGAGCTAAGTCACGTGACCTGTCCTGCGTTCTGATTGGTTGACCTCTAAGGGGCGTGGCCTCTTCCGATTGGCTGACCTTTAAGTGACCTAATGACGTCAGTGCACCTCGGGGTCGTGCAGCTGGCTGACCTTTAAGCGTGGGGACGCTACTGGGTTAATGACTTGGACAGCTGTGGGAACCTGACCTCTCTGTGTCAGGAAACACCGGATGTTGGTAAGATTGATGGGTGTGTTAACCGTCGGGGGTCCTTTGATGTACAGGAAACAGATGGTGCGGAAGTCGTTAATGTAGAGTGGTGTCGAATGATGGGGTGTTTATTTAACTGTGACAGCCGTTTGATGTACAGGAAACAGATGGTGTAGAAGTCTTTAAGATGGCAAGATGGATTTGACAGGTGTGGGTTGATTAAGGAGAACCAGTCAACGGGGAGTGGAAAATTCCAGGGTTTTTACCAGATGTCGGGGGAAAGGTTTGAAACGTGTCCATATACGGCGTTGGCCATGAGTCATTTCAGAACGTGTTCAGACACGTCTTGAGTGGGGGTCTCTGCATAATGAGAACCAGTCAACGGGGAGTGGAAAATTACAGAGGAAAACCCCCAGGGTTTTGCCAGATGTCGGGGGAAGGTTTGAAACGTGCCCATATACGACGTTTGACACTGCCCTCTGTAGTGCTTCTGTTATATCCCGATGCCATTTTCTTCTTTCCAAGTATAGCGCAATCAGACACAGGAACGTAAGTATCATCAACGGTATACGTCTTCTCTCTAGCAGTGTCGTTGAGCGAATGGCAAGCGTCCTGAATATGGGGTTTTTATAGGCCCCCCACGGTAGCGTCCCCACGCTATCTGGAAGTCAAGACGTGTCTGAACACACTCTCTGTGGGTGACTCATGGCCAACGTCGTATATGGGCACGTGTCAAATCCATCTTGCCATCTTAACGACTTCTACACCATTTGTTTCCTGTACATCAAACGGCTGTCACAGTTAAATAAACACCCCATCATTCGACACCACTCTACATTAACGACTTCCGCACCATCTGTTTCCTGTACATCAAAGGACCCCCGACGGTTAACACACCCATCAATCTTACCAACATCCGGTGTTTCCTGACACAGAGAGGTCAGGTTCCCACAGCTGTCCAAGTCATTAACCCAGTAGCGTCCCCACGCTTAAAGGTCAGCCAGCTGCACGACCCCGAGGTGCACTGACGTCATTAGGTCACTTAAAGGTCAGCCAATCGGAAGAGGCCACGCCCCTTAGAGGTCAACCAATCAGAACGCAGGACAGGTCACGTGACCTAGCTCATTTGCATATTTTGGTACCCAAGTGCCACCTCTACTACTGACATTTATGATGTTTTAACTAAAGGAAGTTAGATGGACGATCTGAAAGACAATGGAAGAAAAGCGAATTTTAGACGACCTTGCAGACCGTTAAAAATAAAAAATGATTGTACTTAGCAAAACAGAAGAATGAAGATCAAATAAAGGTAACTTAATTGTGGTGCATGTTAGTAACATATGTGGATATCAGCGTATTAGACAATACTGATTATACATATAACCTACCCTCAACATTCATTATTATACACATAATCTACACACACACCATTCCTTATTATACGACAAATCTATACATATAAACTGCACTTTCCATTCATTATTATACATAAAATCTGCACTCCCCATTCATTATTATACACATAATATACACTCCGTTTATTACCATATATATAATCTGCACTCCCCATTCATTACTATATAAATATAATCTGCACTCCCCCATTCATTACTATACATATAATCTGTAATCCCCATTCATTACTATACATATAATCTGCACTCCCAATTCATTATTATACATATGATATACTCCCCATTCATTACTATCAATTGACAATCATGCCAAATGACATTTTGTGTTTTTAAATATACATATAATGTGCACTCCCCATTCATTATTATACACATAATTTGTACTCCCCGTTCATTATTATTCATATAATCTGGACAACACATTTCTTTTTGTATGTATAGTAATGAATGTGAGGACCCATTGGGCTAGTTCTCGTTGCAGCCAGTGTACCACGACTGGTATATCAAAGGCCGTGGTATGTACTACCCTGTCTGTGGGATGGTGCATATACAAGATCCCTTGCTGCTAATCGAAAAGAGTAGCCCATGAAGTGGCGACAGCGGGTTTCCTCTCTCAGTATCTGTGTGGTCCTTAACCATATGTCTGACACCATATAACCGTAAATACAATGTGTTGAGTGCGTCGTTAAATAAATCATTTCTTTCTTTTTTCCCCTCTCTACGACTTTATGTCAAAATTACCAAATGTTAGACATCCAATGATTAATAAATCAGTGAACTCTAGTGGTGTCGTTAAACAAAAGAAAAAAATGAAGAAATTGATAATGTCCATTTTAGGAGTGACAGGTTATTTGTTGTAGAACGTTTAAATGTTCTTCAGCCAAATGACACGGGTCACAAGTGCTTACATTTACTCCATACTATTAAACAAAGATTAATATTAGGACAATATCCTGTGATGTTAATAATACCATGTGTCTTCATTTTAAAATGTGTATATAGCTATTTTGAATTATGTTTGTATATATTCTATGACGAGCTCCTGTTATCTTGTCACTGTAAATACCCATTGTACAATGATTCCTCAGATGATGTCATTCGACGGGGTATACGGAAATAAAGTTTCCAGTTTCAAGATACGTATACGTTTTGTATCTAGATGGCGGCGACGCTATCAAACAATTGCAAATGCCGATTTAATTAGGTAATATTTTTTCAATGAAATCAATTCAAACTGGAAAACAAATTGCATTAAAATGTCATTCGGGAGGTGGGTGGGTGGTTAAGTTTTGAAATAGCATTTTGAAGTGGTGATGAATTAGAAATCGATATACCATGGGTAGGTCAGAATGATTTTAGGCATTATCTCTTTGTTTATTCATTCATTCATATCAACTTATTTTCGTCCTTATATCTAATTTGCGTTCAAGCACGCTCTCCTGGGCACACATCAGCTATCTGGGCTGTCTGTTCAGGACAATAGGTTAGTGGTTATTGAGAAAGAAGTCGATGTAGTGGTCTTACACCTACCCATTGAGTCGAACACAGTACCTACCAAGTCTGATGGCTTAACCACTACACCACTCCGCCAATGTCGGTATCTCACTGTCGATGATGGATCATATAAGACGCACATATTGTCTATCGTAAAATGCACTGAACAATCTTAATGGCCTATCTTGATCAACATTGCGCAGACACATGCTCATAAAATATGGCCTGGCAACATCTATAGTATCCAATTTCAGAGGATTAGTGGGAAATCTGCATATTTACAAACTCAAGAATTGTTGCATATTGTTCATTTGTACAGAAAATTAAAACACTTGTTAACAACGGTAAAACGGCACATACATTTATAGCAATAGCTTGTTCCTTTGGAACTAATGTTTCAAAAAGGCAGATGACTCGCTAAAGCCTACCAAATGTATATTATTCTACCAACGTCGGGAAAATTATGTTTTGTATTACATTCTGTATGAATAAAACCACATAAGAAGTTAAAGGCTGTATTGTAAACATTGTGCATACTATTTTTAAGTTAAAGTTTGTTTTATTTAACGACACCACCAGAGCACATTGATTTATTAATAATCGGCTATTGGATGTCAAACGTTTTGTAATTCTGGCATATAGTATCAGAGTGGAAACCACTACATTTGTTCATTAGGAGCAAGAGGTGTTTTGTATCCACCATCCCACAAACAGGACACTATATACGTGTCGTGTACTGGATGCACCCACGGACGGAGAAATATATTTTTGTTCCTTGAAACTATCGTTTATACTCTCAAATAATGACTTACTATAAAATATTGGTTACGTAGAGTACGAGGACAAACAAACTTTGAAAACATCAAAGTATAATATTACTAAATGAGTGCAACAGTCGCAAACCTAACTTTATTTGCTGCCTATATACTACAGACAATTCAGTATTCTTCGTCAGTATATTGTAGACACATGGTCATGAAAGCTTTATAGCTGAAAATTAAACAGAATGATACACAGGTTGAAAATTCAAAATGGATTAAATAGCACACTAGGCATGTGTAACACCATATATAGTGAAAACCTGCAGCAGTTATGGAGATATACGAATACCATTAGTTGTGTGTGGGTTCAGTTGGAGGGGCGTGCAATCCCGTACTCCTTGTCAAAAACTCGCATAACGAATTTATTACCTTTTAGATCTGTTATAATTAAACACAAATTACAGCAACAGTTAAAGCACACACATATTTTGAGTTGTAATATATTTTAATAACATAACATATCATTAAATTATGTAATATATAATAACATAACATACAATCAAATTCCTAAAACATCTTATTGGATTTTTTAAAATCACAAATAACTATACATGTATGTATATTTACAGCGTTTTGTTAGCTGCTTGGGTATGAAAAGTGTCAACATTCTAATTTTAAAAGCAGACGATTTGTAAACTAAGGGTAGACAACTTTTATCACCTTATTATCTTGCGTGTTTTAAACGTTCATGATTATTCATGATTATTCTGTAATCGTGTCGTGCCCTCCCCCCCCCCCCCCCCCCCAATATTTGTCGGGTTATACTAACTTTTAGAACCTGTAAGAAAGCATGTCATTACTTAAAATATTCGCATGATAATTACAGGCACTGCGGAGCACCCCCCCCCCCCCCCCCCCTTCCAACTTTGTTTGGTAGCTTTTTTTTTATTTCGTAATAATAAATATGGTTCCAAGTTAATGCTGTCTTTAAAAAATATGTAATTAGTATCTTTGCTTGCATGATGAACAATATCTTTCCATGTTTGCAAATACTGGTCCTTCAGTCTTTCTAAAATAACGTTACTTAAATGACCGCAATTAACATAATTTTGCGATAGCCATACAAAACTAAATCTAATTTCATTAAAAATAGTTTCAATAAATTAAAATCATTTATATGTATAGATTCCATTAGCATACTCAGATAGTAATGCCATATATATTCTAAGATATAGTTTATTCACATTACTACCACATTACACCAATAACTAATCATTATAGCTTTCACATAGATAATAAGTGGAAATCTTCCAAGCTCACCATATACCATATACATACAATGTAGGTGTACTGCGTTTCACGCCAAGAATACTTCTTAGG